>NW_006786333.1:2410859-2438369 GCF_000442215.2 Lipotes vexillifer
CTGTGCAGCCTGCCACTGCCAGGGTCCCGGGATCCAGGGACGACTCCCGCGGGAGAACGCAAGGCCCACCTCAGGCTGGTGCAACGTCACGCTGGCCTCTGCCACCGCAGGCTCGCCACACACTCCATGCCCCTCCCTCCCCCCCGGCCTGAGTGAGCCAGAGCCCCCGAATCAGCGGCACCTTTAACCCCGTCCTGTCTGAGCGAAGAACAGATGCCCTCCCACGACCTACACGCAGAGGCGGGGCCAGATCCAAAACTGGGCCCCTGGGAGCTGTGAGAACAAAGAAGAGAAAGGGAAATCTCTCCCAGCAGCCTCAGAACCAGCGGATTAAAGCTCCACAATCAACTTGATGTACCCTGCATCTGTGGAATACCTGAATAGACAACGAATCATCCCAAACTGAGGAGGTGGACTTTGAGAGCAAGATTTATGACTTTTTCACCTTTTCCTCTTTTTGTGAGTGTGTATGTGTATGCTTCTGTGTCAGATTTTGTCTGTATAGCTTTGCTTCCACCATTTGCCCTAGGGTTCTATCCGTCCGTGTTTTTTTTTGTTTTGTTTTTTAACTTTTTTCTTTTTTTTCTTAATAATAATTTTTTGATTTTAATAACTCTATTATATTTTATCTTACTTTATTTTCTTTTACTTTATCTTCTTTCTTTCTTTTTTCCTTCCTTCCTTCCTCCCTCCCTCCCTCCCTCCTTTCTTTCTTTCTTTCTTTTTCGTTCTTTCTTCCCTTCCTTCTTTCTACTTCTACTAATTCTTTCTTTCTGCTTTTTCTCCCTTTTATTCTGAGCCATGTGGGTGAAAGGCTCTTGGTGCTGCAGCTAGGAGTCAGTGCTGTGCCTCTGAGGTGGGAGAGCCAACTTCAGGACACTGGTCCACAAGAGACCTCCCAGCTCCACATAATATCAAGCGGCGAAAATCTCCCAGAGATCTCCATCTCAACACCAGCACCCAGCTTCACTAAACGACCAGCAAGCTACAGTACTGGACACCCTATGCCAAACAATTAGCAAGACAGGAACACAACCCGACCCATTAGTAGAGAGACTGCGTAAAATCATAATAAGTCCACATACACCCCAAAACACACCACAAGACGTGGACCTGCCCACCAGAAAGACAAGATCCAGCCTCATCCACCAGAACACAGGCACTAGTCCCCTCCACCAGGAAGCCTACACAACCCACTGAACCAACCTTAGACACTGGGGACAGACACCAAAAACAATGGGAACTACAAACCTGCAGCCTGCAAAAAGGAGACCCCAAACACAGTAAGATAAGCAAAATGAGAAGACAGAAAAACACACAGCAGATGAAGGAGCAAGATAAAAACCCACCAGACCTAACAAATGAAGAGGAAATAGGCAGTCTACCTGAAAAGAATTCAGAATAATGATAGTAAAGATGATATAAAATCTTGGAAATAGAATGGACAAAATGCAAGACACATTTAACAAGGACCTAGAAGAACTAAAGTTGAAACAAACAACGATGAACAACACAATAAATGAAATTAAAAATACTCTAGATGGGATCAATAGCAGAATAACTGAGGCAGAAGAACGGATAAGTGACCTGAAAGATAAAATAGTGGAAATAACTACTGCAGAGCAGAATAAAGAAAAAAGAATGAAAAGAACTGAGGACAGTCTCAGAGACCTCTGGGACAACATTAAACACACCAACATTTGAATTATAGGGGTTTCAGAAGAAGAAGAGAAAAAGAAAGGGACAGAGAAAATATTTGAAGAGACTATAGTTGAAAACTTCCCTAATATCGGAAAGGAAATATTTAATCAACTCCAGGAAGCACAGAGAGTCCCATACAGGATATATCTAAGGAGAAACACGCCAAGACACATATTAATCAAACTGTCGAAAATTAAATACAAAGAAAACATATTAAAAGCAGCAAGGGAAAAACAACAAATAACACACAAGGGAATCCCCATAAGGTTAACAGCTGATCTTTAAGCGGAAACTCTGCAAGCCCGAAGGGACTAGCAGGACATATTTAAAGTGATGAAGGAGAAAAACCTACAACCAAGAGTACTCTACCCAGCAAGCATCTCATTCAGATTTGATGGAGAAATTAAAACCTTTACAGACAAGCAAAAGCTGAGAGAGTTCAGCACCACCAAACCAGCTTTACAACAACTGCTAAAGGAACTTCTCTAGGCAAGAAACACATGAGGAGGAAAAGACCTACAATAATGAACCCAAGACAATTAAGAAAATGGGAATAGAAACATACATATTGATAATTACCTTAAATATAAATGGACTAAATGCTCCCACCAAAAGATACAGACTGGCTGAATAGATACAAAAACAAGACCCATATATATGCTGTCTACAAGAGACCCACTTTAGACCTAGAGACACATACAGACTGAAAGTAAGGGCATGGAAAAAGATATTCCATGCAAATGGAAACCAAAAGAAAGCTGGAGTAGCAATTCTCATATCAGACAAAATAGACTTTAAAATAAAGATTATTAGAAGAGCCAAAGAAGGACACTACATAATGATCAAGGGATCGATCCAAGAAGAAGATATAACAATTGTAGATATTTATGCACGCAATATAGGAGCACCTCAATACATAAGGCAAATACTAAAAGCCATAAAGGGGAAATCGACAGTAACACATTCATAGTAGGGGACTTTAACACCCCAATTTCACCAATGGACAGATCATCCAAAATGAAAATCAATAAGGAAACAAAAGCTTTAAATGATACATTAAACAAGATGGACTTAATTGATATTTATAGGACACTCCATCCCAAAACAACAGAATACATATTTTTCTCAAGTGCTCATGGAACATTCTCCAGGATAGATCATATCTTGGGTCACAAATCAAGCCTTGGTAAATTTAAGAAAATTGAAATTGTATCAAGTATGTTTTCTGACACAATGCTATGAGACTAGACATCAATTACCGGAAAAGAGCTGTAAAAACTACAAACACATGGAGGCTAAACAATACACTACTTAATAACAAAGTGATCACTGAAGAAATCAAAGATGAAATAAAAAAATACCTAGAAACAAATGACAATGGAGACTCGACCACCCAAAACCTATGGGATGCAGCAAAAGCAGGTCTGATAGGGAAGTTTATAGCAATACAATCCCACCTAAAGAAACAGGAAACATCTCGAATAAACAACCTAACCTTTCACCTAAAGCAAATAGAGAAAGAAGAACAAAAAACCCCAAAGGTAGCAGAAGGAAGGAAATCATAAAAATCAGATCAGAAATAAATGAAAAAGAAATGAAGGAAACAATAGCAAAGATCAATAAAACTAAAAGCTGGTTCTTTAAGAAGATAAACAAAATAGATAAACCATTAGCCAGACTCATCAAGAAAAAAAGGGGGAAGACTCAAATCAATAGAATTAGAAATGAAAAAGGAGAAGTAACAACGGACACTGCAGAAATACAAAAGATCATGAGGGATTACTACAAGCAACTCTATGCCAATAAAATGGACAACCTGGAAGAAATGGAAAAATTCTTAGAAATGCCCAACCTTCCGAGACTGAAACAGGAAGAAATAGAAAATATGTCAGACCAATCACAAGCACTGAAATTGAAACTGTGATTAAAAATCTTTCAACAAACAAAAGCCCAGGACCAGATGGCTTCACAGGCGAATTCTATGCAACATTTAGAGAAGAGCTAACACCTATCCTTCTCAAATTCTTCCAAAACATAGCAGAGGGAGGAACACTCCCAAACTCATTCTACGAGGCCACCATCACCTTGACACAAAAACCAGACAAGGATGTCACAAAGAAAGAAAACTACAGGCCAATATCACTGATGAACATAGATGCAAAAATCCTCAACAAAATACAAGCAAATAGAATCCAACAGCACATTAAGAGGATGATACACCATGATCAAGTGGGGTTTATTCCAGGAGTGCAAGGATTCTTCAATATACACAAAACAATCAATGTGATATACCATATTAACAAATTGAAGGAGAAAAACCATGTGATCATCTCAACAGATGCAGAGAAAGCTTTTGACAAAATTCAACACCCATTTATGATAAAAATTCTCCAGAAAGTAGGCATAGAGGGAACTTTCCTGAACATAATAAAGGCCATATATGACAAACCCACAGCCAACATCATCCTCAATGGTGAAAAACTAAAAGCATTTCCACTAAGGTCAGGAACAAGGCAAGGTTTCCCACTGTCACCACTCTTATTCAACATAGTTAGTTATGGAAGTTTTAGCCACAGCAATCAGAGAGGAAAAGGGGATAAAAGGAATCCAAATCGGAAAAGAAGAAGTAAAGCTGTCACTGTTTGCAGATAACATGATACTCTACATAGAGAATCTTAAAGATGCTACCAGAAAACTACAAGAGCTAATCAATGAATTTGGTGAAGTAGCAGGATACAAAATTAATGCACAGAAATCTCTGGCATTCCTATACACTAATGATGAAAAATCTGAAAGTGAAATCAAGAAAACACTCCCATTTACCATTGCAACAAAAAGAATAAAATATCTAGGAATAAACCGACCTAAGGAGACAAAAGACTTGTATGCAGAAAATTATAAGACACTGATGAAAGAAATTGAAGATGATACAAATACATGGAGAGATATACCATGTTCTTGGATTGGAAGAATCAGCATTGTGAAAATGACTCTACTACCCAAAGCAATCTACAGATTCAATGCAATCCCTATCAAACTACCACTGGCATTTTTCACAGAACTAGAACAAAAAAATTCACAATTTATATGGAAACACGAAAGACCCCGAATAGCCAAAGCAATCTTGAGAATGCAAAACGGAGCTGGAGGAATCAGGCTCCCGACTTCAGACTATACTACAAAGCTACAGTAATCAAGACACTATGGTACGGGCACAAAAACAGAAATATAGATAAATGGAACATGATAGAAAGCCCAGTGATAAACCCACACCCATATGGACACCTTGTCTTTGATAAAGGAGGCAGGAATGTACAGTGGAGAAAGGACAGACTCTTCAATAAGTGGTGCTGGGAAAACTGGACAGGTACATGTAAAAGTATGAGATTAGATCACTCTCTAACACCATACACAAAAATAAGCTCAAAATGGATTAAAGACCTAAATGTAAGGCCAGAAACTATCAAACTCTTAGAGGAAAACATAGGCAGAACACTCTATGACATAAATTACAACAAGATCCTTTTTGACCCACCTCCTAGAGAAATGGAAATAAAAACAAGAATAAACAAATGGAACCTAATGAAACTTCAAAGCTTTTGCACAGGAAAGGAAACCATAAACAAGACCAAAAGACAACCTTCAGAATGGGAGAAAATATTTGCAAATGAAACAACTGACAAAGGATTAATCTGCAAAATTTATAAGCAGCTCATGCAGCTCAATAACAAAAAAACAAACAACCCATTCCAAAAATGGGCAGAAGACCTAAATAGACATTTCTCCAAAGAAGATATACAGACTGGCAACAAACACATGAAAGAATGTTCAACTTCATTAATCATTAGAGAAATGCAAATCAAAACTACAATGAGATATCATCTCACAGCAGTCAGAATGGCCATCATCAAAATATCTAGAAACAATAAATGCTGGAGAGGGTGTGGAGAAAAGGGAACCCTCTTGCACTGTTGGTGGGAATGTGAATTGGACAGCCACTGTGGAGAACAGTATGGAGGTTCCTTAAAAAACTACAAATAGAACTACCATATGATCCAGCAATCCCACTACTGGGCATATACCCTGAGGAAAACATAATTCAAAAAGAGTCATGTACCAAAATGTTCATTGCAGCTATATTTACAATAGCCAGGAGATGGAAACAACCTAAGTGTCCATCATCAGATGAATGGATAAAGAAGATTTGGCATATATATACAATGGAATATTACTCAGCCATAAAAAGAAACGAAATTGAGCTATTTGTAATGAGGTGGATAGACCTAGAGTCTGTCATACAGAGTGAAGTAAGTCAGAGAAAGACAAATACCGTATGCTAACACATATATATGGAATTTAAGAAAAAAACAATGTCGTGAAGAGCCTAGGGGTAAGACAGGAATAAAGACACAGATCTACTAGAGAATGGACTTGTGGATATGGGGAGGGGGAAGGGTAAGCTGTGACAAAGCGAGAGAGAGGCATGGACATACATATACTACGAAACGTAAGGTAGATAGGTAGTGGGAAGCAGCCGCATAGCACAGCGAGATCTGCTTGGTGCTTTGTGACCGCCTGGAGGGGTGAGATAAGGAGGGTGGGAGTGAGGGAGACGCAAGAGGGAAGAGATATGGGAACATATGTATATGTACAACTGATTCACTTTGTTATAAAGCAGAAACTAACACACCATTGTAAAGCAATTATACTCCAATAAAGATTAAAAAAAAAAAAAAAGACTCTCTAGTTATTAGGATCCACGCTTCTTAGGGGTGAGTAGAGATGCATCGGTAATAAATCTTGTGGTTAATAAATAGAAGCACACACGTTCACATTTTCGAGGGGAATTTAAGGCTTTTTATTTCCTGCATTGTATCATGTGAGGATTCCCTTCAGAATTTGTAAAATCATTCTGTTTAGGCTTTGCTCTGTTATTTTTCTTAGAATATGTTCATAATAAAGTTAAATATGTTTCAGAAGCATTGTACACTTGTTACCCTCATTTTTTTTTTCCACACAAGTCTGCTTGGTAGAAAAATGCTACATAGAAAACATCAGGAGGTAAAATGTCAGATGCAGCTTAAGGACACACAGAGCGAAGGCTTCTGTGTGGGTTGGATTACACATGTGGCTTATGAATGGTGAATAAAATCATTCTTCCATCTCATGATAAGAATAATTTCTCAGACCTGAGCTCCCCCACTGCCCCACAGAGGAAATCTAAGTAACAATTGTGATCCGTTCTTAAGACTGCACTGCAAGCGTTAAAAGAAGACCAAGGCCAGGAAAATTCCACTAATGCTTATTTGTCTTCTCTGAGCGATGATGATAGCTCCTAATCAAACAGCATTGGGCTTTGTTTCTTAGAAACAAAAGGACAGATTACACTAAAAAAACTTTTAAGAAAATTAATTTTAAAATAGATTCCTAGCTGGGTGTTGGGAAGACTGTTCTCAAAAAAAGTAGAGTGTTACTTGTAGTCCTTTTTGGAAAACTAGTTAGGTTTTATGCGTAGTATGGATAACCACAGATGGCAGTAAAGTGTATAATGTATGCAAAGGGGAATGGTTCCAGGCTGATATTTTTTCCCTGGAAAACTTTCTAATATTTCCACATTAATAATGGGCCATTATCTAGAAATTGAAGCTGCTAAGTCCAGACACCATAGGACTTGTAGTTATGCTTTGAATGTGTTCTTCCAAGTATCCAGCTGCAAGTTAAATGCAGTGTAGCCTATGGCTTTCCAAGCTGAATTTCGACTTTTATTTCTAGCTAACTGACCTGTGCTCTGGTTTTTGACTGCAGCATGAGGTCAATCCACAAAAATATCCTGGATGAATGAGAGGACATTGCCACCAAACCCTGAGTTCCAACTCTCAAGCTGGAAGTCTAACCTCTAATTTACTCTAGTCCCAGGCTGATTAGACCCATTATTTAATGAAGTCTCTCTTGGTTGTCTGTCTATCAAATTATTTGTATTCATGGAGAGAAAGTGATAAGCCAAAATGCTAATTATCCATGTTTCTAAAATAAAATGTCCATGCTAAGAATAACGAGTTATTAAAATAGCACTTTCATCTGACATAATACATCTTAACAAGCTCTTTGTATCCAGGGATTTTCATTGCCGGACATCTTATCTAATAAAAAGGAAGATGTCTACTTTCTATCTATTCAGGCTTTGTTAGCATTGGTCATCAGCTTTTGAATTTGAATGCTGTTGGAAATAATGAGATAAGATGGGGACATCCAGTCTTTAAAAACAGACTTTTTTAAAAAAAAACCTATGCTTAATGTATTGATTTATAACATCATGTGTCCAGGTACCTGGGTCTAAAATAGTGGTTCTCAACTGGGAGTGGTTTTCCTCCCTAGGTGACGTTTGGAAATGTCTGGAGAGATTTGGGGTGTGGGGTGAGGTTCTACTGGCATCTAGTGGATAGAGGATCTTTCAATGAACAGCAAAGGTCCCCACAACAAAGAATTATCCAGCCCAAAATGTCAGTAGTGCTGAGGTGGAGAAACTCAGGTCTAAAAGAAATCAAGGAATCCTAATAAACGATTAGGCAACAGGTCTAATGAAATTAAGCTATACAAATGCTATGAATTTAACCTTTTCTGTGTTCCAAGTTTTACTGATTTTTCACAAGAGTCTACCTTCTTAGAATAGTACTAGTTGTACTGAATGTAAGTTAAGCCCTAATTTCATAAGATCCCAGGGTTACATCTCGGTCTTGTGCTAGATTAAGTAGAAAACTTTCCCTCTGATGAAAACTGGATGGAGAAAAGTATGTACTGAAGGAGAAATAGGAAAGAATAGAAAGATGGTAAATAAGAAGAGACAGGGATGGTTGAGTGAAAGTGAGTAAAGTCAATTCCAATGTTATGGGTCAAACATATATATTCCTAATAGCTTTGAGACTTATTTCTAAAGAATATGCAATCCTGCAAAAAGTTTTGTTAGCTAGTGAATTTACGTGCTACCAATATCATCAGAATTACCTGCCCACATAACCCACATTCATTTACATATAACCATGCAGCTGGAATAATTTCCATCCTGTCACAGGCTTACATCACACACTTAAAACTTGAGGCCTTTCACACACAGGGACTGCTTTAGTTCAAGAGCTGAAATAACTGTCACCACCACAACAATTTTATTAATCACTTAAAAAATTCATAGACATTTTGATAATTGGGAATAAAGTAATTTGGGGAGCATAAATAATGGGCCATTTTGTTTTCTGTATGAAATTGTAGTATTCAACTTCCAAGGTAAAGTCCTAAGTTATTTTTTAATCATAAAACAACTTACAGGTTCAACCTCTTCTAGTCTTCCTAAAGGAAAAGTCAAGAGAAAACAGTTTATATTCTAGACAGGTTTCTGTTTCCTTGGCACACAAACTCCTAGCACTAGAGAGCTGTGAAGAACACAGTGGTTTGGGGTTGGCAAGCTCTGAGCTTTTCAGTTCCCAGCAGCCAAGCTCCTCTGAGGCCTGCCAAAGCCACAGAGCAACACTTAGTCTTTGGAGCCAAAACCCCTTGGTCAGGAACCATCATTCTCTGTGCAAAAACTCAGTATGTGCTCCATTAGCTAAAAGGTTGATTACCAGTAGCAGAATCTTTAATAAATCTTAGCTAAGTTTTGAAATCTGAAGGATGCTAGTGTTATAGAAATTCAGTAGTCAATAAATCTATAATGTAGATGCCAGAGAGGGGCAGCCGTCTCTATTAGTTAACATCAGAGTCCCTCTCATGGCTCAGATTTAATATAATAAATTCCTTTCAAAAAAGAAAAACAACAACAATTTGGAGAGTAAAGATAATAATAGCTGCAGATACTGGTAGAAAGAATCATCAACATTTATTTACAATGGAACAACTTATCTAAAATTCATGTATACCCAATGAAGAAATATTTGTTAGAATACAAGGTGGCTCCTCCAAAACAAAATGAAACACAGAAATAAAAATACCGTGAAAACAATATAAATAGTAAATCATTTCTATAAATAAATGAGCACAGGGAAATCTATCAAAACCCATTAAAACAGGAATTGGACATATAACTGAGTTTGTATGTAAAGGCTGGATTAAAGGTCAGTATGATACAATGATAGGAAGTGGTAGCAGATCATTAATAGGGGAGAAAGCAAATATCCAGCTGTGTTAAATTGCTGGCTATTATAAAAAAATTAAATCATATACATTCTTAATATGTGGAGCCAAAAAGTTAGGCTAAGTGTATAAACAGTATTATGTAAAAGGAGAATACTAAATCATCTAGAAAACAAACACATTGAGATGTTTGGCATTTGATCTTATTTTCATCATTCTCTCAAAGTATGATCATTTTTTCATTTCCTCCTTGACAGGTAAATTGTGTCCAGCACAAAAATCTTCCAGGAGAAAGTAATTAAAATGTGGTTGATGTGTGCCATACTTTCGTAATAGAAAACATTTTTAAGAGGATAAATTAAAAGTGATCTCAAAGGTTAAATGTAATGAAGTGTGCCTAAGATACACAGCTACCAATTAAAAACATATTTGTGGTAATTAGCATTCAAAATAAACATGGAGATCCTGAGCTTGGGAATCCACATTTCATACTCTCAAAAGGGTCCATGAAAGTAACTGAATCCAAACACAAAGGACACAAAGCAAGACACTGCCCTCTGGCATTCCTTGGAATGTCTTACGTGGCTTTAGGTTCCCAGTCATAATCAGCCAGCAACCAAATTTCTCTAAGTTTCTTGACCAGGTCATGGTCTTGCCTCAGCCTAGAACTTGGACTATTCTCTTACTTTTTCCCTGGAATACTTTGCCTTCCACTTCCCCTGCCATTTTTGCAGGTACCTTCTCATCATGCACCACCAAGTTTAAATGTCAGCTTCTCAAAGAAGTCTTATCCTGACCATCCATCCAGCTCAAAGTAAATCCTCCCCATTAGGGCTTTTCATAGCACACAGCATTGTACCCTCAGAGACATTATCATAATTGTAATTGTGTACTTATTAATCCATTTACTCATTTATTGTCAGTCTCTCCGGTTAGACCCTAAATTTCTTGAAGGAAGAGAACAATCCATTTGCAACTGCATCAACAGCACTAACAATCTACCTGCCCGAAGGCAGGTGTTAATAATTTTTTTTTTTTTTTTTTTTTTTTTTTTTTTTTTTTTTTTTTTTTTTTTTTTGCCGTACGCGGGTCCCCCACGGCTGCGGCCTCTCCCGCCGCGGAGCACAGGCTCCAGACGCGCAGGCTCAGCGGCCATGGCAAACGGGACCAGCCGCTCCGCGGCATGTGTGATCCTCCCCGACCGGTGCACAAACCCGCGTCCCCGGCATCGGCTGGCGGACTCTCAACCACTGCGCCACCAGGGAAGCCCTAAAAATATTTTTGAATGCATGAAAATAGATTCAGATGTACTGTAAATATCACACTCGTTATCTGAGATGTTTACTGATAGAGTGGTTTTAACACCATTACCCAAACATCAATGTTAAATAGTGTTCTGCTTTATTTACATAGCATCTTATATTTTTCAGAACGTTAAGTCTTAAAATTTTTTAAGTGCAGTGAATTCTGAGGAATCTCCAAGAATATGGAGACCTCTGGTACCATTGGGTCATACAGTTCACCAGCTTCTTATTGAACTGGGAAACAATATAAAATATAAACTGTACTCAGTGTATTCAGTGTCTAAACCACACAAATATATGCCTTTGTGTATATAAGCACGTGTGCACATGTGTCAAAACACACCTATAAGCAGATTCCTAGTCAGGAGCTCTGCTAGACACTTTCATGATAAAGATATGTGAGGATTTAGCCCTTGGGTTCTTTCTGCTCCTGAACTTTTCAAAAATTGCTTTTTTAACCTACATTTTACTTTAGCATCCAAGAGGTCTAATATGAAATTTCAGATAAAGTACCATATTGAGTTAGAGAGACTGAATCTAAAACAGACTTGAAGTTATAATAAAAAGGTTATGATAGCTGGAGAAGCCAGGATTACAGGATTTTTTTCTTCATTAAGCAGGTCAGTTCAAATGGGTACAACATGAAAATGGAAGAGGGGCTTGAAAGCAAGAAAAATAAAAAATAACAACACAGTAGGATTATTCATCTACACATAAGACTATAAAATAATTTTAACCTTCATGTTTAAGAAAAAGGCAGATTTTAAGTGTTATTTGAAAGGAGTACAATATGTAATATTCAATTGCAATTTTAATGATTATTAGTCGATAAATTTTATAAAAGCAAGGAAATTGTTTTATTCTTTGTATAACTCCAGCATCTAAAATAGTGTCTGAAAAAAAAAAAATGAAATAGTGTCTGACATCTAGTAGGCAATCAGTAAATATTTGTTAAATGAATAATAATAATAGCAACTTCTATTAACACTCTGTCAAATATTGTGCTAAACGGCTCATAAATAATATACCAATTAACCATCACATCAACCTTAGGAGGAACGTTTATCATTACTATTTTATAAATGAATTAAAACAATCCAAATAATTTCTCCGAGATCTGAGAGCAAAGCTAGCATTCACATCCAGGACTAGCTGACTGCAGAGTCTGCTTTCCTACCCACCATACTAAACAGATTTTTTGGACTTGCAGAGGTGTATGGAGGAGAAATGCAACCACATTTAAAAGGATATGCAGAAAAAATATCAGAATGTAAGATGAACTACAGAGCTGGAGAATAGGTCCTATTTCTGTGCAATCAGTTCACTGAAGCTGCAAGTACAATGCCTAAGATGTTATGGAGGTGGGTAAAGGCAGGATGGGGGTGAGAAAGGGAGTCCAGAAAAAATAGATAGCAAATAAATAAAGAGCTCATTCCTTTCCATGGTAACAACTATACCTCTAGCTGCAACACTGCCAGTGCTTTCAGAAGAACCTTGCAGAAATGGCAGGGCATTTCTGCCAAAACAGGGCAGACCCTGTTTTTCAAAAGAATAATAATGAAAAAATAAAGTCCTGTGGTGCCTTTCCTCTATCAGGCCTGCTTATAAATTCATAGCACAGCATGGAGGTTATTAAAATCCCATATGTGAGAACCACACACAGCACAAAGAGATATGAATTGGCGTTCCAAGGAGATAATGGTATCTAATAGGCAAAACAAGTAGTAGGGTTTCATTTTTATTCTGAGTACATTTGAAAAGGGCTCAGCATCCAACTACTGCGCGTGGATAGCTGACCATCCAAAGACCGTTTCTCCCCTTCCTTCCTAGGGATTAATAAGTGGGATATAAAGAGTAGGGCTGTTATCTGCCAAGTCTGGATATTCCCATGACATTTTTCCTTTGCTTGCAACTGTTTGAAATAGAGTGGATGAAAGTGTCTCTGGTTGACTTGCCACAAAAGGGAAACAGAACAAACCTCCCCCTGCTCCCCGTGTAGCATCAGGCAGTCCCAGGAGTCTGAAGGAGCTCACCATTTCCGGTCCAGAGTACACCAGAGACTCATCTCAGGGCCCAGCACAGGCTGGTTTACACTTTGTTATTTTGGGGCTCATTTGTTCACAGGTTTATTTATTTGTTTGTTTGGTCAGAAAAGGTTGCTGAAAGTCCTATTAGGGGAAATCAAACATGACTAATAGTAGCCAATGCTATTCTCTGTGCTCTGGCAATGAGGGTGGAAAGCAGCATCTTACAGAAAGTCAATTTTAAGAATATCCTATGATCTTAATCATCAGAAAATCTTATATCTGAAATTTTCTAAGTAACTTAGCTCTAGAATTTAATTAAGACAAACTAATAGCTTCATTTTTAATTCATTTACTCTGAAATCCAATATTCAAAAGCAGGTAAATTCATGGCCATAAACACCTGGACCAGAGTATGGGTAGAATACACTACTCTAAGAAGCCAGAAGTTTAAAATTCATCTAGAACACAAAGTAATTCTACAGTCTTTCCAAATACCTGAAAGCAGCTCTTTTGCCCCTTTCCTATGTACCCATTTCTGTCCCCCTCTAACCTTAAAAACCTAATTATAGGGTCCACTATAATTACAGTGATCCCTAATTACAGGGATCACTAAGCAATTGAAACTAATTCCTGACTTACACTTTCCTGAATGCACACCATGCCTTACCTAACCTGTCGATTGTTTCCCTAGATAAAAACAATGAAGAATGAAGCATGAAGTGGTTAAAGAATGATTACCTCTCTACCCCTAAGGAGTCCTGCAGGCAGATCATGAGGGCAAAATAACATCTGAAAAGAGAGTCAGCCAGTCTGCACACAATGGAGAATGATGCAGAACCCAACCTCCTGCCTCGATGATTCACTGAGAGTCTTCCCCCCATTTTTCCCTTTAAAAACTGTCATAGCTGAGCAGAATCTTTGGAGTTGGTCTCTGGACACAAGTCCACCTTCTCCCCAGATTGCCAGATTTTCTGATTAGAGCACCTTTCCTTTCTACTGACCCTTGTCTCTCAAATTATTGACTTTTGAGCAGCGAGCAGCCAAACCTGAGTTTGGTAACATAACCGAAACCCGAAAAAGCATCTAAACAGAATCTAAACCAAAAATCTGAAATGTATGGAAAAAGGGATAACAAAGATAGGAAATTAACTCAAATGTGAAGGATTTCTGAGTTGGATCATCATTCATTCATTCAGGAAAAAGTTAATGAGCGTATGCACTGTTCCATGCCCTGGGAGATTCTGCAGGGAAAAGAGACAAAGTTTCTGTCCTCGTGAAGCTCACATTTAGCACTGAGAGGGAAGGTAGAACACCTCCTGCAGCCTTAGAGTTACCTTAGTTTAAAAAAAAAAAAAAAATTAAATGGCTTGCCTGTTGACCTAAATTTTCTTCAAGGAAACCCTGAGCTCCAATGTAAAAACTCATCGCCGAGTTGATAGCTTTAAATGAGGAGCAACAAACATGGGAGACATGATGAGGCAATCATCTCCAGCCTAGGAAGTAGAGGAACAGAAAAACCCCAACTAAGAGCAAGAAGAATTCAGCAAGATGAAAGGCCATTCTGGAGAGAGGTTCAGGCTAAAATGAGCTTTAGTGTGGGAGAGAGAAAATGTTGGGTCCTAAAAGTGGGAGCATCCTTAAATGAAGCTTTAGTATCAAACCTCTTAGAACTCCTAAAAAACCTCTGTTGACTTATGTCAACCATCTAACTACCGTATCTGAAAAGATAAGATGTTCTTGGACTAGTAATTTAGGATAATACCCCGCTCTTTCAAGAATCCTTTACATAGGGGTTATAAATACTCTCTCACTGGGTATCTGGAGATAAGAATGTAGAAAAAACGGGAAGGAATAAAAATTTCAAGGCTAACATTGAGGAGGCCTGAGTTCTAAGCTCATCTCTAACACCAATAGTTATGAGATTGTTACGCAAATCACTTTATCTCTCTATGTTATTTCATATGCCAATTGCTGATAATAGGACCTCCCTATCCAAACTAAGGGTTATCAGAAGAATAAAACAAAATGGATTTTAAGAAACAAGGAAAGGACACATTTGGAAAGCTCACAGCTCATTTTCACAATTCAGGTCAGCCTGGTTTAAGCCTCTTGGCTGAGAGTAACTAAAAAACAACATCTACAATAATGGTATTTGCTATAATTTACTGAGTGCTTAATACATGTACCAGACACATATCTCATTTAATCCTTACAGTGACCCTGTGGACTATTGTGACTATTGCCCACACATTACAAATGGGGAAGCTGAGGCCCTGAGAAGTTAAATATTTTGTGAAAATTCACATATCTGGTAAATCAAATTCAGATCTATCTGACTCCAAAGCCTACAAGTTAAACAACTAAACTACTGTAGTTTTTACCCACCTCTCAAGATTCAATTCAGTTCATATCAGTATAATTTAATTCAATTAAATCCACAAACATTTTTTTTTTCAAATACATAGGCTTTCAGAGTTCAGGTAGCTTATACATTTGCAGAAAATGACATATACATGCCCTTGCTATAAATTCCCAACTTACTTAGCCATGAGTTCTTAGCAGTGGAAGCAAGGTGAGTACATCGGGAAGGGACTGATGTCACATGTGTTGGCACTCACCATTTGGGTCCTTAGCACAGTTCTAAGCTGCTCTTGACTCTCCAGGGTTGTAGAGTCCCACCAGAGTTAGGAAAACAGATTCTTCTCATCTTACTCTTAACACTTACACTAATTTATGCAGCTCTATTTAAGCTTCTGGTTCATGAGCCAGCCTTGTCATCAGTGTAAGCTCATCCTCATCCATAGAGAGAAAATAGTCAGTTCCCAAAATATCTGTGCCTCCAGCTTTCTGGAAATCCCATCTTCTTGATTGCTCAGTATAGTTCTAGGTATTAGAAGGATTTAAAACAAATATAAGGAACGGTCCAATCCCCTAAGGTAATTATAGTGAGAATCACAAACGTTTATAGAGTGCTTACTTTTGTGCCAGACACTGTTTTAAGTAATTGACTCATTTAATTCTCAAAACAGTACTATGACATAGGTATTATTGTTACCTTGATTTTACAGTGAAGAAACTAAAAAGACACAGAGAGTTCAAGTGATTTATCCAAATATTAAGCTGGGATTTAAACCAAGTAGTCTTGTCTCTAGGGCTGTGTCTTTAACTACTATATCATGCTGCCCCACATGACAGGCCCTATATGATGGGGGAGAAAAAAAGATGAGACAATTAAATAATACCATTAGCTGGTATATTTATTTCCATAATAAATAATAGATGAGAATGTTAATGGGGTTTAAAAGTAAGACTTTATTAGATGGAGGAAGGCTCATGAAGAATACAGAACTGAAACCCAAGAAATGCCCTGTTTGTAATGTTTGCCCACCTTTTTCACCCAGAAAGTACTTCCATTTTTTAATCTTGAGGTTTTTTTGTTTGGGGGGGCATTTATTAAAAGACATTTGATGAGGTACAACATATATACAGTAAGAAAACAAAACACTATTCTGACTTGTATCATTATAGTGTAATTTTACCTGATTTGGAATTCATAAATGGAACCACATGTGATGCATTCTTTGTGTCTGGCTTTGTTTGCTCATCATTACATCTGCGAGACTCAACCATGCTGTTTTATATGTATAGCAGTAGTTCATTCATTATTCCATTATATAAATATATGACATATAATTTTTTCATTCCACTGCTGATAGACAAAGCGTTATTTTAGACTGCATGAACATAATTGTACATCTCCTTTCCTGCCAAAAGTACACATTTGTTTTAGGTATCCAGGAATGGAATTACTGGGTCATAGGATATGTATATGTTCTTGTTATCTTTTGCTATTGATTTGTAGTTTAATTCCACTGTGATCAGAGGAAATACTACACATAACTTCAATACACTGAATTTTTTAAAGACTTACTTTATTGACTAGTACGTAATCAATTTTATTGACTGTCTCATGTTTATCTGAAAATGTGTATTTGCAGCTTGGGGGTATAGAGTTCTATATATGTCATTTAAGTTAAATTTTTTAACTGTGTTTTCAAATATACTATATTCTTACTCATATTTTTGTGTGCTAATGCCAACAATTAAAGAGAGAGTGAGATCTATTAAAATCTTCAACTGTGATTGTCAGATTGTCCACTTCGAAGGTTTTTCAGTTTTTGCTTGAAATATTTTGTTATTAAATATATATCTTTTAAGATTATTGAATATCCCTGTCATATTGCGCATTTTATCACCATGACATGGCCTCTTTCATTTTTAGTATGACTTCTTTCCTTAAAATCTACAGTGTCTAATATCAGTGTAGCTATACCAGCTTCCTTTTGATAAGTGTTCGCATGGTATATCTTTTGCCATTCTTTTATTTCCAATCTTTCTGTGTCCTGATATTTAATGTGTGTCTATTCAGGTAGCATAAAAACCATTTTTATATGTTTGAGAGATACATCTTTTAATGGGAATATTTAAACCATTTATATTTAATATAACTATGAATATATCTGGATTCAAATTTACCACCTTATTGTTTCCTATTTCCATTTGTTCTTTGTTATTATTATTTTCTTGTCTTTAAAAAATTAATCAAGTAATTAAAAATTTTTTTCCATTTCTTCTTTATTGACCTGTTACTCTACATCCTTGTATTATTTTTTTTTAAGTTATTACCCTAGAAATTACACTATTCAGCCTTGATTTATTAGAGCATAATTTAGTATTTTCATCAATTCCCAAACATTGCAAGGATATTACAACATTTTAATACTTTACCTTGCTCCTACATTTTTTACCATTATTGTCATGTATTTTAATTTAACTGGACATTATTATTTTTGTTTTGCATGATATTTATCTATATTTACCTTCATATTAAGACTTTCTCTTGCTCCTCATTCCCTTTTTTTTTGTTCCTGTATTTCCATATAGGTTCACTTCTTTTTGTCTAAATAATTCTCTTTAATATTTTATTGTGAGTCTGTTAACAACAAATTCTGTTTTCATTCATCTGCAAATATCTTTATTTCATCTTTACTTTGAAGGGTATTTTCACTTTGTATAGAATTAGGTTGGCAGGCTAATAATTATTATTTTCTTTCAGTACCTTGAAAATGTCATTCCATTGTCCATTGGAATTCTGGATTCCACCATTTCTATTGAAAAAGCAGCTTCAATCTTGCTATTCTTCCTTTGAAGGTATTTTTTCCTTTTCTCTGGCAGCCTTCAATGTTTTTTTCTTTGTCCTAGGTTCTTAACAGCTTCATTCTGATGCTCCTAGGTATGGTTTTATTTGTATTTATGCTGCTTATGGTTCATGGACCTTCATGAAGTTGTACCTTAAGGTCTTTAACATTTTGAAAAATCCTTAGCCAATACAGTTTTAAATGTTACTTCTGCTACATTCTTTATCTCCTTGACTTCTGGGACTCCATGTACACATATGTTATGCCAACTATTTGTAGTGAATGTTTTCTTTCCTTTTATTTATAATCTCTTGTAGACTAATTCTGTCATAAAATACATTAAAGATTTTGTGGCAAAGTCAATTGCTATAAATATTTGTAAATACTCTATCCTTATTTACTCATCTTGTCAGGGACTGATACTAAAAGTGGTCTCAAGAGTATACTTTGAGAAGCACTATGTTAGTTTTCTTCTTCACTGGGTTTCATATGTCTGTTGTGTTCTTTTCTTTATCGTTCATCCTTTTCCTCTCTGTGCTTCAACCTATCATGTTTTACTAACATCTTCTGCTTTACTAATCTTCTCTTCTACTATGTGTAATGTACTATTAAACCCATCTCTTAGAGTCTTAATTTATGTTTTTCAATTCTAGGATTAACATTTGATCCTTGTTTATAGATTCCAGTTGTGAAATAATCAATTTGCACATCTATTTTCCTTAGACATATTAATCAGTTATTTTAAAATTTGATAATTCATTATATCAATAACATGTAATATATCTCTATTTCTTTTGAAATTCAGTTATCTGCTCTTATTTCCTAACATACCTGGAAATGTCCATTTATTATTGTACATTTTAAGGATGATAAGGCTTTGGAGGATATCTTCCTACACAGAGAATTTCACTTTCTTCTGGAAGACAGCATAGACATATTACCTTGGTCCTGTAGGAAATGGTCTATTTCCAGTTTTATTTTGCTTTTAGAGTCTAGTTCTTCTGGGTCTCAACTGAGAGTTTTCCATTTTTACCAGGGCCCTTCCTCCTTAGGGGGCTCTGAACTATAATTTCTGCCCCTTAAATTCTATGGGATTGCTTAAATCCCTGTTTGGACTTTTGCTCTCTCTCTCCCTCTTTTTTTTTTTTTTTTGGACTTTTGGTTTCTTAACTGCTGCATTCTTCTTGGTTTCTCAGTTTCTCAGTCTGCTAGTACACAGTGTAGAGGTCCACAAATTCCTAGGGAAATTTGCATGCAGAATGCTGGCTCAGATATCTCTGAGTTCCCTTTTCTCTTGCATCTTGTTCTTTCATATTATGGCTGTCTTAGTACTCCTGAATATGAATTTCTGTCTCCTAATTCCACTGAGATTCCTGTGAGATCTAGGCCACTACCTTCTGTTCAGCCTCTATGCCCCTTTTATGTATTACAAATGCATCACAGAAGAAAAAAAAGCCACGGAGAAGGTCCTTTTTTTTTTGATTGTCTTGACCTCTCAAATTCTGGCCCTTTCAGGTGCACTCTGATGCCTTCAAGCACTAATTGATCCAGCTTCTTAGTGGAAGAATTAGTCTGATACCAGTTACTCCATCACATCTGTAAGCAGTGTGCTTACAGGATTAAATAATGTAGAAAATAGCTAACATCACTAAATAATAGTAAATATTTAATAAGTATTTACTAATATTATTATTCCTACATATTGGCTAATGTTTAGTTCAGGGGCATTTTTAAGTGAATGTTCCTGGGAGCCCTTATTCCAAACTTCCAATTCCATGTGCTGTTTATTCCAACACTTGCCCCTGGCAATGCAAGTGCATCTGTATTGCCTTTAGGTTACATAATATTAGATTTTCCTGGTGTCTGGTAGTTTTTTACCACCATCAAAAGTCCTTTAAAATCCTCTAAAGGGGTGTGTGTGAGTGTGTGTGTGTGTGTGTGTGTGTGTGTGTGTGTTTTGTTTGCTTTTGTTTTTGTTTTTAGTAGCCCAAACTATTTGCAAACAGATCTTACATAGATTCCCAATAAATGCACCCAGAGATGCCTGTTCTGGTTACTCTTATCTCAACCTTCCTTGTCATAGATAAATAGATAGATAGATAGATAAACACTCCTGAGTTGTACAGTCTTGGAGCCCAAAACTTCTGAGGAACCCAGTTTAAAAACTACTACCGGGACTTCCCTGGTGGTCCAGTGGTAAAGAATCCACCTTCCAATGCAGGGGATGCGAGTTTGATCCCCGGTTGAGGAACTAAGTTCCCACATGCCGCAGGGCAAGTAAGCCCGTACACCACAACTACTGAGCTCGCGTGCCTCAACTAGAGAGCCCATGTGCTGCAAACTACAGAGCCCACGCGCTCTAGAGCCCCCGCCACAACTAGAGAAGAGAAAACCCGCATGCCAGAACAAAAGATCCCACATGCCACAACGAAGACCTGACACAGCAAAATAAATAAATAACAATTTATGGACACTGCAGCTCTTAAAACAAAATAATCCTTAAGTACTAATGCCATAATTTTGAAAACATTGCCCAACATTTTATTTTCTTTAAGTCCCACCAATAAAAGGCCACACATGGCTCAACCAAAATTTATGGTGATTTTTACACATCACTCCACTTCTGTAGTGCTCATCAGAATCCAAGTTATTATGCATTTCCTGCATAATATGCTAAATACACATCATGGCCTAAGTACTATGCCTGTTTATCATCTGAATAAACAAGTATCAGATGAGGCAGCAGAGTTATCACGTACAATCAAAAACAACTCTGACTCAAGATGGTCTAAATGTCAATATTAGACTCTTCATTGCTAGAAGAGAGCTACACAGAAGAAAAGTGTGTAGTATGAAAGCATTAGGAAGGAAAAAGAAAAAAGATGAACAACCAAGCATGTTATATACAAGGGCAGACATTCTAGGTTCCACGTGCTATTGTTTGGGCACAATGTCACAGTTAAAAGAATAGAGTTGAAAAACACAATTAATTTAAAAATAATTCCAATCTTATTTTGGTCTCTCAAAAATAAATTTTAAAATAAATAGATAGCTAAATAGATAAATGAGATCTAAGCTATAATCCAACACTCCTCCTCCCTTTAAATAAACTTTTTAATTGAAGTATAGAATTTAAAAAAGGCATAAATAATAAATGTATAGCCTAATGGATTATTTCAAATTGATCCTGGGTATGTAACCACTACCAAAAGTCATGTAATAGAAAGTTACAAGGACCTCAGAAGCCCCTCTGCCCTTTCCCAATTACTACCCTCTCTCTGTTCCCAAAAGGCAACCACTATACCAAACATACGTTAGCTTTGTCTACTTTTGAATTTTATATAAATTAGATATACAGCATATAGCTTTTAACATCTGATTTCTTTTTTCTTATCTTTGTGAGACTCACCCATATTTCGTTCTTTTTCAGTGCTATATAGTGTTTCATGATATAAATATACAATTTGTTTATCCATTCCACTGTTGATGGACATTTTTATTATTCCTAAATGTAGCTATTATGAAGAAAGCTGCTATAAACATGTATGTGCATGACGTTCTGTGCTCATATGTACTCATTTTGTTTGAGTAGATACCTAGAAGTAGAATTGCTAGGTTATAGGATATAGGCATAGCTTGGAGCTATTGGGAGTTCAGGTCCAGACCACTGCAACAAAGCAAATATTGCAATAAACCGAGTCACACAAATTTCTTGGTTTCTCAATGCATATAAAAGTTATGTTTACACTATACTGTAGTCTATTAACTGTGCAAAGCATTATGTCTAAAAAAGCAATGTACATGCCTTAATTTAAAAATACTTTATTGCTACAAAATGCTAACCATCATCTGAGACTTCAGTGAGTCATAATAGTAACATCAAAGATCACTGATCACAGATCACCAAAACAAATGGTAATAATGAAAAGTTTGAAATACTGTGAGAACTACCAAAAAGAAGGGAGCAAATGCTGTTGGAAAATGGTGCCAATAAACTTACTTGACACAAGGCTGCCACAAACTTTCAACTTGTAAAATACGCAATACCTACAACATGTAATAAAGCAAAGCACAATAAAACAAGGTATGCCATATGTTCAATTTTAAGAGATAGTGATAAACAGTTTACCACAGGGGTTGTATTAATTATACTCACACCAGGGCTTCCCTGGTGGCGCAGTGGTTGAGAGTCCACCTGTTGACGCAGGGAACACGGGTTCATGCCCAGGTCCGGGAGGATCCCACATGCCGCGGAGCAGCTGGGCCCGTGAGCCAAGGCCGCTGAGCCTGCGGGTCCGGAGCCTGTGCTCCACAACGGGAGAGGCTACAACAGTGAGAGGCCCGCGTACCGCAAAAAAAAAAAATTATACTCACACCAGCAGCATAGCAAAGTTCCAATTCCTGCATATCCTTGCCAACACCTGGTTTTGTCAGTCATTTTTAGTTTGGCCATTCAGGTAATATTTTTATCTCACTGTGGTTTTCCTTTTTTTTTTTTTTTTTTTTTTCCGGTACGCAGGCCTCTCACTGTTGTGGCCTCTCCCGTTGCAGAGCACAGGCTCCGGACGCGCAGGCTCAGCGGCCATGGCTCACGGGCCCAGCCGCTCCGCGGCATGTGGGATCCTCCCGGACCGGGGCACGAACCCATGTCCCCTGCATCGACAGGCGGGCTCTCAACCACTGCGCCACCTGGGAAGCCCCTCACTGTGGTTTTAATTTGCATTATCCTGATGAGTAATGAGGTTGAGTATCTTTTCACTGTCAATTTCACTATCCTTCACTCTTTTGTTAAGTTCCTGTTCAAGTTTCTTGCCCAGTTTAAAAACACTTCTCAAAAGTCTCCTGCTTTCCTTTTCTTCTCCCAGAAGCCCAAGTGGCTAATCTGCCACACTCTATGCCTCCTCACCTACTTCCATTTATTTTCCTTAACAAAGATGATGTGGCCTAACTGCCATACTTTGCTCCTTACCTCTTTGTTTCATCCAAGACTCAGATTCTCCCCAACACAGGAGAGCCTGGGCTGCAGCCTGCAGGAATCCTCCCCCCTTCCTCCCCTGCTGCTACTCTATACCACCCTCCTGTTTCTGAATCACCAGAAGCCCAGGAAACGTCTCTTTAGCAGTTTCTTGTAAGTTCTGTGAGTTTTTTTAAAATTTCTTCTCATGACTCTACACTCTCCTATGCCATGTTGGGCACCTGGCGTCGACTAAATTCTGCAGATGGACTAGGAAAGAAAGAACACACACAGGAGACCACTCTACGGTCTTGAATGTCAAATTTGACCATTTGCCAGGAGAAGCCTGTTTTTCTGAGAGATGAGCCACACATTACAAAGAAAACGAGCAGCCTACCAGCTCTCCTAATCTTCCTCCTGGGTAGTATTCCTCATTTTTCAGTAACCTCAAACCAAAAGCCATTATCAGATTCTCCATCTTTCTCCACCATGGAAAACTACTTGGCCACAGTTTGACAGGCACAGATGGTACCACCAGCTGCAAGTTTTTTCAGTTCTTTTTGACTCTAAACTGCCCTTAGTCTTAATCTCTTTGCAGTTTGCTCAGTAGGATGGGAGAGGGGGCCAAACTTCTAATCTGGGTACAAAATTCATGATGGGAGGTTTAGAAGGGTCTGGTGAAGGGTGAACAGGGGTTAGGGATATTGGCAAGATACATGAGAAAAAAGCCCTGGGGAAACAAAAATGTATGGATAGTCAAAATGAATCAGAAATTTTTAAATAAAGGCTGAGGACCCATAAAGAGAAGAGTCACAAAAAGAGGAAAACATTCTTAGGTCTCATGGTAATTTTTCTGCTGGTCTGAGAATTTCTGTATCAAGTAAGGAATAAGGAAAATAGAAGTCATTTCTGGGAAGTACACTGAAATGGCTATTCAGTTAGAATAGCCTAAGCTGACCGTTCTGATTGTGTGAAGTGTCATCTAACAGACCTGGATGATCTTTTGTACCACAGAAAACACTAAAAACAAGCAAATGTAAGAGTCATTTACATATATTCTGGGTCCTGTATAAAGCAAGTAAGCATCACTCATTCCCGATAAGAGATTCTAGCCAAAGATCTATCAACAAGGATGCAGGGAAAGTTGGAAAAGACTTATCATGCATCTTATTGCCTGGGACAATGCTGCCAGTTCTGACATCTTCCTCTCATCCTCCCAGGGTATAAACCTATGAACCCATATCTGTCTTTTAGTTACCCTTTGTTTTTATATCCAACTACTATAAAATACCAAAGACCATCAGTCTAAGGGTAGGGAAATGAGCCAAGAGACCTGGAGTAAGCCCTTTTCACCCCAAACATTGGTATATGATAAAATCTGGCCTTTGTGGGAAGAAAAGTAGAAAGATGGTGCCATCCATGCAGTCAGAGGAGTGAGAATACCAAAAGGCACATCTGGGTGCATTAGCTTCTTGTCCTGAGGAATGGCACCATGTCACTCTATAATTGCAAACTCTGAGCCCAGCCCAACCTCTGAACTCAGGGGAAAATTCAGTCAGATAATAGCAATAATTTCTTTGAATTTTTGTCATGTGCCAGACATGATACTAAGAACTTTACATACATTTTCTCAGCAAATCCTCACAATAGTTCTGTGAGGTCGGTTCCATTATTAACTTCCAAAAGTTAAAAAAGGAATACAATACTAACAAACTTCGCTAATTTATACATGTATGTTGTAATACCCAGAGCAACCACTAAGAATACTATATAAAGTGATACCATCAGAAACACTATAAAGCAATAAATATGGAATCCTAAAAATGTTCAAGTAACCCTCAGGAATATGAGAAGCAGAAAAATATGAGAAATGGAGGAAACAAACAGAAAACAAATAATAAAATGGCAAACTTAAGCCCTAACATATCAATAAATACCTCCCATGTAAGTGGTCTAAAAACACCAATTAAAAGTCAGAGATTTCTGCAAAGTGGATAAAACAACAATCCGACAATACGCTGTCTATAAGAACAGACACATGCAACAGCTTGGATGGCTCTCAAGAGAATTATGCTGAGTTTCAAAAGCCAGTCTCAAAAGGTTACATACTGTGTGATTCCAGTTACACAACATTCTTAAAATGGTAAAATCATAGATATGGAAAATAGACTAGTTGTTGCCAGGAGTAAGGAAGAAGAAAAAAGGAGGGAGCTGGCTGTGGCTATAAAAGGGTGATAAAAGCACAAGAGATCCTTGTGATGGAATTGTTCTCTATCATGACTGCGGTATTGGTTATGTAAACCTACACGTGATAAAACTGCATAGATGTAAACACACACACACACAGACATACACGTGCATGTACAACCAGTGAAATCTGAATAAGCGCGGTGGATTTGCATCAGTGTCAACTTTCCGGTTGTGAAATTATATTTCCACAAGATGTTACCATTGAAGGAAGCTGGGTTGAGGGTATACAGAATTTCTCTGTATTATTTCTTACAACTGCTAAGAATCTACAATTATCTCAAAATAAAAAGTTGCTTTTCTCTTTTAATGGAGGAAGAAATATACACTGAAAAGGAAGGCTTCCATTTGCTTCTGCCTCCCAATCCTTCTATTCTCTTCCCCAGGAGTAACTACTGTGGCTATTTTCCTACTTATCCTTCCAGAGATAGTCGGCAGTCTCTCCACATAGAAATATGTGTGAATGTACACACAGATTTTTACACAGTTTTTACACAGATTTTAACATCATGTACACTTTCCCCCACGCCCGACATTGCTTTATCAATTTATCTTTGAGCTTTGAGTAGCCATAGAGCACCTTGTTTTAATAGGTGCATTGCATTCCTCCTATAGATACTGATTTATTTAATCAATCCTTTGTTCATGGAAAAACATGATCCAACAAAAAACAGATATTTGGCTTATTTCCAATTAGTTCCTATTATAAATAATGCACGAGGTGAGCCAGTAATCACTGAATTGATTTTTTTCTAACCACATCAATCCTACCCCATACATGCACCCTCAAACAAGAGGGTGGTTTGGTTCTGGGGTCTTGGGAGCCACACCCAGATCTTCTAATCACTTTATGGTGTGTTATGCTCTGAACTTAACAAACACTGAGCAGATTTTTATTTATCTTTGTTACCATGCATCACTCAGCTTTTCATTGTTACTTTATCTTTAGGCTTGCAACTTTCCCTTGGTAAAAGCGAACCTATTTATAATTTCCTGCAGACATTTTTCTCTACTTTAAGAACATGTTTCCTCTTGATTCTCTCCCAAAACCTAGAGCACCCTCTCTTCTTGATTCACCTCCCTGCTGTCTCTGCCACGACTTGTCCTCCTTGAATGGGGAACTACTTTTTCCTACTATCCCATTTTGACAAGCAGCTCAATCAAAAGTATAACTGCTCTTTCTCTTTGAGCACAAGGGAAGTAA
This sequence comes from Lipotes vexillifer, assembly GCF_000442215.2. Classification (NCBI taxonomy): domain Eukaryota; kingdom Metazoa; phylum Chordata; class Mammalia; order Artiodactyla; family Lipotidae; genus Lipotes; species Lipotes vexillifer. The sequence goes on from NW_006786333.1 coordinate 2,437,616, forward strand.
CGTGTTGTAATATGCCTCACAGGCATGTAGCCAGATATAAATAGTATGGTGTGTACTCGAATGGGGAGCAGGCACTTGTACTTTGACATCATATGATCCCTCCCCCTTTCCTCTTTTTCTTATGTATGTATACACACAATATACTTTTCCATCAGACTTATATGATACTAAGTAAAATGAATTATAATACAGATAATATGTAGTCTAACTTTACATTACATGACTTCAATAAAAAGTACATAAAAATGTTATTAGAATTAATCTGTCTTTCCTAAAATAAAGAATGATAAGTAGTAAGGAAACACATTCAAGTAATCGTGTTATTAAATTAATACTAAGTTACTAAGGTTTCTTCCCAATTGCCCATTTTTTTGATTGTCCCACGAGACCTGTATGTGATGCAAACTTGCACAGTCATGCGTTTCAGAATTCCTCACAGCCCTTCCACCCCCAATGCAATTTATTTGGAAGAACAGTCCACCACTTTGTGGGCATACACAGATCAAGACCAAGCCCAGTACTCCCTGGCCACTTTCAAAAAGCTTTACTCTCTGGTCACTTTACTCTCTGGCCATAAATCCACTCTAGAAAAAAGAAATTTTAACAATTTTTTTTTTTTTTTGCGGTACGCGGGCCTCTCACTGTTGTGGCCTCTCTCGTTGCGGAGCACAGGCTCCGAACGCGCAGGCTCAGTGGCCATGGCTCACGGGCCCACCCGCTCTGTGGCATGTGGGCTCCTCCCGGACCGGGGCTC
>NW_006786333.1:2438380-2447239 GCF_000442215.2 Lipotes vexillifer
CCCGTGTCCCCTGCATCGGCAGGCGGACTCTCAACCACTGCGCCACCAGGGAAGCCCAAGAAATTTTAATAAGTTTTAACTCCAACAAAGATATGAGGTTTGTAGTTACAGGAGCTGACAAAATAGTGTCTCCAAGTTACTGTATATCTCAGGGGCACTGACTGGTCGACTTATGCCAACAGTTTGCAACTGAGGGGGTGTGATGACTGGCCAATGAAGCTGTGCTAAAATTTCCTCAAAATCACTTGTGAGCTTGTCCTTGAGAATTTTATGCCAGAATTTAACACTGGCTCTCATGAAACCAGGATGAGTACAGGATGATTCCTGAAGCTTGATGTGCAGTTCTGCCATAGAGACCAGAGTAGAGGGAAATCTATTTAAGATAAGCAAGATGCTGTCCAATCTCTTCAATTTGGTTAACCATGGCTCCAAGATCTTCCATCCAGGGCTGTGCAGTCCAGCAGATGGCTGTTAATGGAACTGAAAAAAAATGGGTTTCTTGCTCCAGAAATTGATTAAGGAATTGCTTTGATTCTTCTGCATTTTTAAAGGCACGCTGAATTCTTTTAGGGATTTCCGATGAAACTGTAAGTACCTGTTCTTCTAACTGCATTTTACTTTCTGTCATGTGTTCTATGAGTTTATCAAGTTTCTTTAAAGATTTAAGGTCACTTCCGACTTCCTCTTCTATAAATACCGCCACATAGGAAGGGAGATCACCATTATCTGTACCTTCGCAGACTGGTTCATTTCCAACGAGAGCTGCAATATTTATGTCACTTTTCTCCTTGATGTTCTTCCTTTGGTCACCATTTTCAGAGCCGCACGTGGTTGCCAGCGCCTCGCCGATCTCGCCGGCCGGGAGCATCTTGCCTCAGCGCGAGTCCTCGGCTCCTTGCGCAGCCAGCGTGGCCAGTGGACTCTGGCTCCGGCCAGGGATCTGACACCAGCTGAACCTCGGAGACCGTAGCTCCCAGAACCACAGCAACTTCCTCTTCCCTCTCCTCTTTATGTGTCACCTCCCCTCATCTCTGCGGAATTTCCAATCTTTCAAATAGACACTTTAAACAGAATAGCAGTTATAAATTAATATTTATATATAATACTAATTATGTATTACATATATATATATATAAAACATATAAAAAGAATGTAAATTTTTTGCTGTGAGAAAACATGAAAGAAAAAAGAAAAGTTGGCTATTTCCCAATGCCAATTGTGGAAAATCACAACAAAAAGCATTTTTCAGTTGTTTGTTTACTTTGTTTTCATAACCAGTCATAGCTCAGCTCATGCACTGGTATGTTAGCTCATTTCTGCCAATGAGTCAACAAAGGAAAATGTTGACAGAACTGAATATGTTTGTGTGCACGCGTGTGTGTTGATATTAATGTAAAATTATGGCCCAATAGGTAAATGACATACCAGGATGATCCATAGTTGTTTTTAAATTGTTCCCGTGTAATTTTTAAACGTACGTCTCCAATGTCTGTAAGTGCTCAATGCATATTTGTCGAGTGAAATTGAATGAATAAATGAGAATGCCTGTTTATATCAATGAGTTTTCTTAGAGCATCTGTACCTACATGTCAGATGTCCGTTTCATTAGTGTTGCATGTGTCTGAGATTATGAAAGTTTAATGAAAGGTGATGAGGCTTCTCTTTGGCTTTCCCTCTTCAGGTAAATATTCTGTAGCCCTTGCAATATTCCATTATGTGCACGCTCTGCCTTATCCCTAAAGATTATTACTTTGTGCGGCAGGACTATTTTAATGTCTGATCTATTCCACCAGGTGAAGCAAACAAATTAGACAGAGCACCACAGCTGCTTGATATAGGATGTCCTCATGTTTTTCTCCCTTTTTTAATACACCCAAGCATCACATTTATTTTTTTCAACAGCTGCTGCACATTGAGCAGACTTCCTTATTAGCTAATGTTTAGAAAGCCCTTTGAAGATAAAAAGCCCTATGTAAGTGCTAAGTGTTATTATTACCTTGACAAAAGAGTTTCCTTTTACCCTGCCTCACTGCAAAATGTGTAAGCTTTCCTTCTCTCCAACTAGTGGTAGTGAAACTATAGGCTACATAAATCTCAGGAGAAAGAATTGGAAATTCATCTGTGGCCCTTGAACGTAAACAACGGGGTACCTCTGAGTGTTCCTTCATGTCTTAATGTAATGTTTACTAGGAACCAGAAGAAAAGAATGCTGGGGATGGGAAGGGTGAAGCTATGGAATGCTTTGGGGGAATGCAAAGCTTTGAACCCAGGTTTGCCTGGCCACACACCTGAGCTCTTTCAACAAAAGGTAATACTTCAAAGTCACAGTCATTAGAGCCTCAAGAGGGTACAAAATAAGTATGGTGTCATTACTGATACAATCTTTTATTATTATAGAAATGTAGAAGAGGCAGGGAGCATGTCTGGCTGCTTTGATCAGGGAGGTCATTAGGAAAATGACCTTGATCGCTTTCTTAAGGAGATAGCTGTGCTACATCCTACAGAGTAGGACGACTGGAAGTCTCAAATCACCAACTCATGGATTAGTACTTGATATTATTTTCATTTCAGAATGTATTCAAGAGATAGGAAGTGAAAATAATGGGAGAAGATGAATTGAAAGAACAAATACCCATGCCATGGAAATCAGCTCTGGCCTTCAGTGCCAATTTAAATAAATTAGTCTTTTCTTTTTTTTTGCGGTACGCGGGCCTCTCACTGTTGTGGCCTCTCCCATTGCGGAGCACAGGCTCCGGACGCGCAGGCTCAGCGGCCATGGCTCAGGGGCCCAGCCGCCCCGCGGCATGTGGGATCCTCCCAGACCGGGGCACGAACCCGTGTCCCCTGCATCGGCAGGCGGACTCTCAACCACTGCGCCACTAGGGAAGCCCTCTATGTTTTAAATAAATAAATTACTTAAATTTATTTCAATAAATGATGTTATCACCAGTTTTTCTTAATGGCACTGAAGTTTCAAATCTGAGTACCTGGAAAGATAGGACAGTCATGGCATTCATTGAGAGGGAAGGAATTTAGAAGAAAAGAGACTGGGAAGGGGGAAAATAATAAATTCTACCCAAAAGATTGAAAATTGAAAAATTTTCCATTAAAACCCCCAACTGTTAGACAAGGACTCCGCAAGCAGCTTTAGTACCGTCTGGCCATGCAGAGCTCTTAATCAGCCTGCTTCTCCTGTCACTTGAAAACTGCTGCTTCCGCTTCCTGGTGCCAAAGTACACTTATGGAACAAGGACACACTCGAGAGGCTCACATGCCAAGATAAAAACACTTTTTGGTGTCCTCCCTAAATGATACTGGAAGTAGAAAATACTATGTCTTTCACAGCTCTAGGGCTAAAACTCTGGTGAATGGAGAAATCCATACTCCAGATCAACTTTGAAATAATCTCTTGGAACAGGTGACAATTCATAGCTCCCTCCTGCAAAGCAGGAACAGGGGTAGTCAGCTGCTTAGCAGAAAGCTTGTTTGTGGCTAATATATTAGATAAATTATTCAAGAACAACATCCTGTGAGCCCTGTAATTTCTGCCAAGTAAGTAAGCCTGTTGACCTACAAAATGTAGATCAAAGACCAAATGTGCATTTCCCACAAGATTCCTTCCAGGCTCTAGAAACTGGGTTGGCCAGGTTGCTGATCTGAAACCCAAAACATGGAGCACAAAATACTGTCACTCAGAAGTTACAATGTAGGTGAGATAGAGAGGTTCAGATAACAGAGAAAGAGAATCTTGGACTCACCACTGCCAGCAAGTGACATCAAAATTCTCCATAATTTGACCCAATCACTCTTTCCAAACAGATCTTCCATTACTACCAAGCTTCCTCTAACCTGAATCACTTGCTTTTCCATTTCTTATATATCCTGTATTTCCAACCTCCACTTGTTAATTCCTACTATCACTTTTTTTAGAATGTCTTTTCGTTACAACTCGCCATTTCCAAAATTTCCCCGTTGTTCAATGGTTATCTCACATGTCACTCCCTCAGGGAAGCTTTTCTCTCAGGGAGGAGTATAAATAGCACTTCTGCTTCATTTCTCATATGGAAACAACTGCTTTCCCCTGTAAAGTGATGCTGTTAAAAGAATATATTTTGGTAATGGCTTTATTAGTCTGGAATCTCCTTGAGAGTGAGATCCATATCCATATCCATATCCATATCTTAGATCCATATCCATATCCATATCTTAGATCCTTTTTGGCTGTCAGTCCAGTACTTTGAAAAGTAGAAGATGCTAAATAAATATTTATCTAATAAAAAATCACTCAACAGTCCTCACATTTATCATCACTTATTGCCAGGTACTACTCTAAGTGCTGGGATATGCTGTGAACAAAGGGGACTAGCATTTCTGACCTAATAGAATTAACATTCTAAAGTATGAGGCAGAGAATAAACAAAATAAATAAGTTGTGGATGGGTGGGTAGATGGATGGATTACAAAGTAAAAAACTGGCTTTATCAGTGGGAAAATAAACTTTCCCAGAACATTTTCTATTCTCTATATAAATCAGTTTCTGAGGCCAAAGAAGTGATGGTTCATCTCATCCACAATAATTTTAGATAAATAGAGGACAGAGAATCTGATTGCTCAATTTATTGCTGTACTGACTTCAGATACCCTTGCACAAGTCACTTTTGGTGACCTTGTAAAAACTATTTTAATGCCCATGAGTTTATGAAGAAGCAGTGTCTTTGGGTCAGAAAGAGCAGGTTTTAGTCTGGAGATGCCCCTATAAAAGGAATGTTTTTTTCAAATAAGAATTAACCACTGAAGATGGAAATATGAGAAGGTAAAAGTTTGGAAGAAAAAGGGAAGATTTTTACTTTGAAAAATAGATGTCTGTTTATGCTAATTTAATCAAGCTTGTAATGAAGACAGTTTTCACAAAGCAGTTGGGACCTGAGATCTTCAGACCCATAGTGGCCAGTTTGTGTGTCACAAGTGAGTCCATTAAGCTTATTGTTATTAAGTTACTAATTTTTCTTTGCAACATGGAATGGTGAGAATCATTTCACGTGTCACCATTCTATAGATGGGGTGAGTACCTGTTCCAACAGGTGGCCACATCTCATGCTTGGTCTCTGCTGCATTGTCACTGGGAAAAACAACTAGAGGCATTATATTCTCCACACTATTTCATAAGCTGATTCGATTTTAGAGAAAACATCTATTTGTGGCTAAAACTCGACTTCAAACTTAATGAAAAACATTTAGTGAATAAGAACATCTTTTCAGTGTTCCAAGCTAGCTCTTTGAAAGAAGAAAGCAGCATAGCCATTCAAGTGCATTTTCATTTCCTTTGTGATTTTCAAGGCTCACAATATTCTGATTTGGAATTTTCTACCTATTGTAGAGACAGTATTGCCTAATGTCTAATGTGGTCTCTGTGAACGTTTCCACTTCAGTCTCGGCCTCTAGCATAAGTCATGCACTCTTATTTGTTTCCCGCCCCTTCTTCATTCTTATTTTCTGAGATTCTAAGAGACCAGTAGAATGGAGGCTGTATATGCCACCGGAAGGGCTGAGGGTAAGAAGTGAGTGACCATAGCATCAGTGAAATGATTTAACGCACCAGCTCAGAATCAGCTTGTCCAAGTTCAGCTCCTAGCTCCACAGTTATTAGCTGTGTGACTTTGAGCAAGGTAGCAAATTTCTCTGTGCTACAATTTTTTCTTTGGTAAAATAAAGGTACTGCAATCGAACTGTCCTGAGGGTTAAATAAGTTACTATCTGTAGATAGTGAATGTCTGGTGCCTAGTTAGCTTCATGTATTTGTTAGTTGTTCTTCCTGCAAGTGGAAGAGATTCTTCTGTGGCCAGGGTCTCAGCTTGCTCTGGCTAGGATTCAAAGTGATGTGTGAGCATGTTGACAAATTTGGGGGCAGGCTTCTTGAAGTGTGTGCCTGTAAGGGATAGAGGAGCTTCCTGGGAAAGAATTCTTCCCAAGGGCTGAGCTTCACGATTTAGATCCAGTAACGAAACCTCGGTCCTGGTGGAGGAAAGAATTGTTCTGATTATATCTGATCTGACTGCAGGCTAGTCTCATAAGTCAAACAGACTTATTTGTTTCTGGGGAGATAATGAGCCATATTAAAAAGGGAAGACACATTTTACTAAAATCCTATTAGACACTGGAGCACAGATAGCACAGTCCTGGGACCCCCCTCTAAAGAGTGAAAGACACTCTTGGGGACAGAGAGGTGCTATTCTCCACTTCCGCAGAGCAGCAGTCGAGGGGGAGGGGATGGGGAATGGGGGACAAAACTTTTAGTGGTCACAGACTGCCCAAATGGCACTCAGCTAAAGAAGGCTGAAAGTATTGATGTCCACAGCCCTCTGAATGCCATTGGAACCAAGATACAATGAAACTGTTGCTTTGTTACAATACAGAGACTAAAAACGTGACATGGCTCATAAACTATAAAGCCATAAAGAAACTTTACCTGCTAGATGTACAATCCTAATAAAGTCAGAGAAGGAATAAATAATTTCATTCCTTAAGCATTAAACAAATACTTATTAAGCCCCTCCTATGTCCCAGGCATTGCATGTTACATGCTAGGGATACAAGGCAGCGTAAAACGGACCAGTTTCTGCCCTTACGAAGCTCACAGTCTGCAGTGGACTGGAGTGAAGAGACAAGTCCCCAGACAACTAGAAATCAGTCAGTGCTCTGGAGGGAAAGGTACGCAGAGCTGGGGGAGCACATGAGAGAACACAATGTGGATTTGGGGTACCAGTGAGGGCTTCATCCTTGAAGGAATGACTTCTATGCTGAGGAGCTGAAGAATAACTACACTCTAGCTGGGCAGAGACAGGGAAAAGCAGCATTCTAAGCCATGGCAATAGTATGGGCGGGGGTCCAGATGCCGCTCCATACGGAACTGTTACAAGCAGGGGCCAGCAAAGTGTGACCCACAGGTCACTGCCTGTTTTTGTAAATCAAGTTTTATTGGAACATTCATTTGCATACTGTCTATAGCTGGTTTTGTGCTACAAATGGTAGAGTTGAGTAGTTGTGACAGAGACTGTACGGTCTGCAAAGACTAATATTTACTATCTGGACCTTTGCAGAAAAAAAAAAAATCTAGAACATAACAGGGAAAGTGGTGAGCTCTCTCCCAGTGAATTTCCTTCAGCATTTTTCTGGTGTTGGATTGGACAGAAGTATAAAGCAAAACGGAATGAGTCGACAGGTATACTTTTCCATTCAGGTTACAAGTCAAACTCAAAGCAATAGCCCCTGTGGCACTATGAAAGGAAGAGGTGCTTTGTGGTATGTTTTTACATTGGTGCTTCGTGGAGCCTTTTCATAGGACATATATATATATATATATATGTTTTTGTTTGTTTGTTTGTTTGTTTGTTTTGCGGTACGCAGGCCTCTCACTGTTGTGGCCTCTCGCATTGTGGAGCACAGGCTCCGGATGCGCAGGCTCAGCGGCCATGGCTCACGGGCCCAGCCGCTCTGCGGCATGTGGGATCTTCCCGGACTGGGGCACGAACCCGTGTCCCCTGCGTCGGCAGGCGGACTCTCAACCACTGCGCCACCAGGGAAGCCCCATAGGGCATATTTTTATCCAAGTTAGTGGGAGGCAGTAACTCATTACATGCTGCTGAGACCAAAAACTGTATTTCTAGATTATAGTCTCAAATTGCCAGCAACATGCAGAATAAACACACTATCTGACAAGATACATGACAAGCCCTCTTAAGATGAAACGTTGAAGGCAGATGGCACACCCAGTGTGGCCACACTGTCAGCTCCTGACTGAAATCACAGTTGATATTCATCTGGTTCAGAGAGGTATCAGTAATATATGAACAGAAAACCCTTACTTTGGGGTTTTAGAATGACAACAAAAGCTCCACGGAACTTTTGCCCCATTCAGAATTTAGTGCATGCTTCTGCCCGGAACCTTCTCCCTTACTCTCCTATAATCCTACCATCCTTTGTTCGTAGTTACATTTATTTCCATTGCCTACAAGGATTCAGATAAATATCCCCACTTCCTGTTTCCGTAGTGCACTGTGCACTTACCACACAGTGGTGGTTCTTTCCTGCCATCTGCCTCATTCCTATAAGATCCCTGGGGGCAAAGCTGTACCCTTCTCACCATTGTAGGTCAGTGCCTGAAACATTTGTGGGTCCTCAGTGTATATTTATTTAACATATAAATGAAAAGGAAAAACCAATAATGATTGAATTAATGCTATGAAAGGAAAGTTTTATATATGTTTCACTCTTTAGTTAACAAGCATAATTACATGAATAATGAGCCATATGGTTCTGATATCAACCACCATTTCCCTCACACTGGGGAATTAGCCAGGTGTTGCTTAGAGAATATTCTCATTGCTGGTTGTAGTTTATATCTTGTTCTGCTTTATTTTGTCTAGATTTTGCAATCCCACTGATTCTCTGCCTCAGAGTCCTACACTGACATTTTCCAATACTGATCTTCTAGAATGGACATTTCTTTATGTCATAATTTTTAATATTTACTCTAAAGACTTCTCAATCTCTCGTATATAATAAAGATTTAACGAACCATATTTCTATGGAGCTTTGTTTATTCCAATTCTCCTTGCAAAGTACTGGCTTCCAAATCTTATGCTTAGCAACGGTACTATTTATCGGCTATAGTTTTCAGCGCTTGTATTTTCTGTCAGACCAGGGAAATGGGAGGCAGTCTTTACCCAGAAGAAGAAGTGATTTCTTGATTGATTTCAAGTTATGATATCAGGGGCACCTTGATATTTGCTGGGTGGGGACTTTCTGGTTAATCATTTTATACCCACAATCACACAGAAGAAATCAAACCAAGTAGGGAAA
>NW_006786333.1:2447249-2463484 GCF_000442215.2 Lipotes vexillifer
TAGGGAAAGACCTAGAGCTTCTCAATGAAGATGTTCAAAATGGGAGAAAGATCATGGTACAAGGCATTCATTTTGCAACCTGTGTCCTTACATTTATTCTTATTCTTATCATTTACTTCTTTTGGGAAGCAGCTAATCCATGGAGGGGAAAGAAACTCACAGGTGATGCTTCAACAAACTCAGGAATCAAGCAGAATTGACTGTGTGCATTTTTTGCACTTAAGATCTAGTTACAAATGTCTTCAAATGTCTAAACGTCTAACAGTATAAACAGTAGATACTTCATTTTAGAAGCTGAATTCAAAGTGTCAGGGAAAAAGAATTTGGAGAGGCTAATCAGACTGGGTTTTCAAAAGGAGATCCATGGACCTGAATTCACAGACTTCTTTCCTGCTTTGAAAGCAAAACAAATAGTGCATTGGACAAAATTAAGCTGCGTTAAAAATGGAATATTTCATGCACAAATTGATTTATAAAGAAAACAATGCATTCTGAATGCATTGAAAGGAATTCTGAAATGTATTAAGAATCAGCTTAGAGAAAAAGAAATTCAAGAAGTTAAACCTGATTAAAGAAACCATCCAATGTGAAAAGAGAAACAGGAGGGACTCAGTCTGAAATAGTAAGGCAATAGCTTTTTCTGAGGCTGGCAATTCTGTAATTTCACACCTAACACATATGTTTTACCAGGGATTGTGGCTAATATAAGGACTTGAAGGAGAGAGAAAAGAGGAGAGGAAAAGCAAATGAAAGTGAAAGATTATATTTACAGATCCATACATCCATGTAGTTGACACAAGAACGATAATCATGAATTAAACTAATAAACCTAATCTTCAGAAAATTAGAGACAATGTACATGGCTCTGTTAGTTTATCAGTTTTAAGAATGTGAAAGAATGGAAAGACTATGCTTGTCATTATTTTAAAAGAATTCTAGGACCTACTTTTACAAACATACTCAAAGCTCTTGTGAATTCTTCTTTGAAAGCATCTTAATTATGTGGATGACACATTGATTTTCACTGGCACAAACCTCAGAGCCACAGACTCTAGGTCCTGAAATTATTTAAGGTATCACAGAAAATTCTACTCATTATCTTGTTAAAACAAAAAGAATAGCTTTATCTTCAGTAACTGTGGAAAAGAATTTAATTTTTTAAAGAAAGGGATGGGTTTTTCTTAATAATTCTGTCCCAAGTTTCCTTGATCCTTCAAGAGGTCAAGAGTCATTCATTTCCAGAGTCTATTCACTTATCTGTCAAAACATCCAATATCTGTTTTTGGAGTTTTAAATGTTCCTTGCACTGAGTTTCACAATATTTTTCTGATTAAAGAAATATTTGGTACCATTATTGTCAGAGAATAACAATCTAGAATAAGGAGACTTAAATGATGAAGATTTTTGAGAATTTTTCAAGTGTATTAAAATATTCTTCCTTCATTTTTATAAAGAGAAAATTGACAACATGTCTAATGTAAGAACTTTATATTTTCAAATATACTTAGTTTAAAAATATCACAGTAGCCAAGAGGTGGAAGCAATCCAAAAATCCATCAACAGATGAATGGATAAACAGAATGTGGTATATGCATACACTGGAATATTATTCAGCCTTTAAAGGGAAGGAAATACTGTCACATACTACAACGTGGATGAACATGGAAAACATTATGTTAAGTTAAATACCAGTCACAAAGAAACAAATACTGTATGATTCTATTTATAAAGATATCTAAAACAGTCCAATCACAGAAAAGGAAAGAAGAATGGTGGTTAGAAGGGAATGGGGGAGGGGAGAATGGGGAGTTGTTTAACTGATATACAGTTATAGTTTCACAAGATGAAAAAGTTCTAGAGATCTGTTGCAGAATGTGAATGTACCTAACACTAACGAAACTGTACACTTAAAAATGGTTAAAGTGGTAAATTTTACGTTATGTTTTTTTTTGTTTTTTTTTTGTTTTTTGCGGTACGCGGGCCTCTAACTGTTGTGGCCTCTCCCGTTGCGGAGCACAGGCTCCGGATGCGCAGGCTCAGCGGTCATGGTTCACAGGCCCAGCAGCTCTGCGGCATGTGGGATCTTCCCGGACCGGGGCACGAAGCCGTGTCCCCTGCATCGGCAGGCGGACTCTCAACCACTGCGCCACCAGGGAAGACCACGTTATGTACTTTTTACCACAATTTGAAAAACCAAAACCAAAACCTAAGGTATGTTTCTGACTCACATTTAATTCATCACTCATTTGCAGAGAAATCGGAGGGCCGTGAAACCCTTGCCATCAGCCGTTTAATTAGCCTCTAGCTCTTTTTTCTGAGACACAAAATCTCCTATTTTGACAGGATTAAATGAACAGGAGTACACGAAAGGAAAGGTTTAAATTTTCCTTGAAATTGCGATGCTACCACCAGAAGGCCAATGAGGTTCTAAACTTGAAATGTACACTTGACAATCACTGTTAATAACTAAGATATACCATTAGGCAAATTCCCCAGCCTACTTATTATGTATGAACACAAGCAATTATGCCTTTGCAGAATACACATACCATATACTGCAAAGCATGGAATTAAATTAATGCATAATATCGGGGGGTGGGGGGCGGTTGTGGTGGTGTGATGAATTGGGAGATTGGGATTGACATATGTACTCTAATATGTATAAAATAGATAACTAATAAGAACCTGCTGTATAAATAAATAAATAATAAAATTTTTTAATTAACACATAATATAATCTAGCATGGATAACTGAAAACAGGAATATTGATTAGCCACCAGAAATATTTCATCTCAATACTTTGTAGTTTTATTATTAAGTAAGGAAATAAACAAGTATATTTATTATTAAACTATTGAAAGAAATGGCTGGGGTTGAGAATATTTGAAATCAGGGCCCAAATTTGTTCATTCTCAACAGAGCAGCAGTTATTAAGTTATACTGCTTAGTGTTAGGCTACACTGGTAAAATAAACAAAGCATAGTCTGTGCTCTTAGAGCTCTTATAACAAAATGAGGAATTTAGCTAGGCCTCTATATATAATTAAAATGTAGAGAGAATAATAAAAGAACCATAAACAAAGGGCTATAGGAATGCAAAAGAGAGAGAAAAATGGACTGAAGTCACAGACTTATGGTCATCTAGACTCTGCTTAAAGACATCAGAGATAAAAATCTACCTCCCAAGAGCATCCATTTCATCTTGAGAAGTTCTGGTTGATTAAAAACTCTTGAATGTGTCTCCCTTTAGCATATAATTATTTGAAGGGATGGGTTATTTATCTATATGGTAACCCTTATTAATTATTAGTAATTTAATTAATTCATTTAATCAAACGTCATCAAAGTGGATGTGGAAAATCCAAGTGGAGCTGACTCAGCATTTGGATACGAGAATCTGGAAGACTGGAGAGAGGTCTTAGCTAAAGGTGTGCATTTGGGAGTCATCAACTTATAAATGGGACTTGAAATCCTCCATCATTTCTCAAGCCTTTCTTCTCCTCTCTCAACAATCCAGGCCCATCTCTCACCTGTCCTATTTGATTCTACTTTCTGGGGTGGGCAGAGAGGACACAATTCAACTCAAAACACTTATAAGATGTAAATATGATCCTGTCATTTCCTCTTCAAATGATCTAATGGGTCCCCACTGCCTCTAGGATAAAATCCCTGGTTTACTAAATGCTTCTTCTTTTTTTTTTTCTTTTGCGGTATGCGGTACGCGGGCCTCTCACTGTTGTGGCCTCTCCCGTTGCGGAGCACAGGCTCCAGACGCGCAGGCTCAGCAGCCATGGCTCACGGGCCCAGCCGCTCTGCGGCACGTGGGATCTTCCCGGACCGGGGCACGAACCCGTGTCCCCTGCATTGGCAGGCGGACTCTCAACCACTGTTCTCCCCCTTCCCCTCCCAGATATCATCAACAATAAATGTAAAATTATAATAGCAATATATGTTTTCATAACATGGTGCTATAAGAGATTCTAATAGTGGATTTGAGCTAATGAGGGAGATGAGAGGATGCTTCCTCAAGGAAGTGATGACTGATCTGAGAAGTGAAATAGCTGAAGGTTAGCTATTTGAAGAAGGGAGAGAAGAGCATCCCTGAGAGACAGCAGCTTGTCCTCCATGCTTAAAGGATGGACTAAGGGAAGGTGAGGGGAGCCTGGCGTGAGATGAGGCTGGAGTGGCAGGGAGGGCCAAACAAAGCAGGGCCCTGTGGGCCCTACCCAGCCATGCCCACAAGAGTGTGGGGAAGGCACAGGAGTCTCACCCAGGTGATTTAAAAAAATCACCCTGGTAACTGCAGAGAACCGTTAAACAAAGGGGAAGAGGCAAATGTGGATGTGAGGAGCCCAGTTTGAAGCTATTGAAGCAGTTCAGGCAAGAGATGATGGTGTTCTCTTGCTTGGAAATGGTCTAAGTGAGTTCCAGATATATTAGGTGGTAAAAAATGAGTGCTTGGAAGTGGATCGGTTATGACGAGTCAGGGAGAAGGGAATGTCAGAGATAATTTCTATAATTCTGGCCTGGGTACATGGAAGGCCGTTAATGCCATTTGTTAAAATTGGAAAGAGCAGAAAAGGCTTATGAGTTCTGCTTGTCCATGTTGGGTCTGAGAAGCCCCTGAGGCATCTTGAAGGAAATGTTGAGTGGGCAGTTGGGGGCTCGGAGGCCTTGTCCACGGGGGGATATATAATGAATCTCCGCCATGTAGATTGTAACTGAAGCCATAAACATCAGTAAGTCAAAAATGAGGAGAAGAAAGTACCTAAGATGCTGAGCTTAAACTGCAACATTTAAACACCGGATAGAAGGGAAGTCAGCAAAAGAGATGAAAAGGATCAATTCACATCATGGATATGGAAGGGGGAAAATGTTTCAAAAATTAGGAGCGGTAAACGCCAATAAATTGTGCCAGTAGGTCAGCTAAGAAAAAGACTGAAAAGAAAAAAAACAGAAGAGGAAGGAAAGAGGAGGAGGAGGACAGAAGAAGAATTTAAAAACTTATCTGTCATTACTTTTCTTCTCTCCAACCTAAGCATCTCATGCCTTTCATCTATTAAGCATGTCACAACATTCCCATTTCCAGTGCCTTCATATAAACCCACTCTATTATGAATATGCCACAGAGCACTTTTGTTCATTATTCCCTTAACCCTGCTACACACTTGCTGGTCATGGGGGGAAGATATAAGATTAGTCAGAGCAGAAGCTCATTCTCAAAGAGCTTTCAGTCCAACAGAAATGTGTAGGCACGCTCGTATATAAGTAAATACAATGCAAAGTGCCCCCAAAAGAGTCTGTTATTAACATTCAGAAGAGGTGGTCATTATTTTCATTAAGCTTTTATAGAAAAGGAAACATCTGAGCTCAGTCCGGTAGGGTGAATAGAATTTAGACACTGATGAGATGGTGGGAAAAGATCTTCCAGCTAGGAAAACAAAATGAAATTTTAAAACCCAAAAAATAAAAAATAAAGGCAGCAGGGAAGGAAATCAGAAGACTGGTGTTGGGGAGTGTGCACAGGAGCACTAGGGGAAAAGGTGGGAAAATTAGTTGGTGGAGGGCTATGATTATTTGGCTAAAAATTTTAGACTGTTTCTTATTGGCAGTAAGAGTTCACTAAATGTTATTCATGGTTCCCATTTGTGTCTCATCCTGGAAGTCCCATTTTATGTCCCTTGAGTTACATACTGTGGGCATGCCTCTTTGGAACAACCTTAGTACTTTCCCTCAAACACAATTCTTTCCTCCCTCCCTCCCTCCCTCCCTCCCTTCCTTGCTTTCTTCCTTCCCTCGTTCCTTATTTATTGACAGTACAATTATTATATTTGGATCTCAGTAAGGTTTCACTGAAAGTACTGACCTGGTACAGGGATGGCTCAGAGAGAGGAAGAATTGCTTGTGGCTATTGTAACAGTTTTTATGGAATTATGCTCAGGCATAGATTAGCACTATGAATTGGTATCAAGACTAGGAGATTCAAGAAAAAGTTAAAAGAACTAGAATGCCTTTTGCTGTATTCTTTTTTTCATGATACTCCTTTAATTTTTAATTAACTTTCATTATGATCTCCATTACCTGCTTTATATCTAATACCTTCCTTGTCCACCCCAGCTCTCCTTATGTCCCTTCATTGCTTTACTTTTCTTCATAGCGCTTAACAACATCCACACACTATATTTTACTTACTTATGCTGGTTTTTTTTTTGGTCTCTCTCCCGTTTCCCACTAGAATGTAAACTCTGTGAGGTAATTTATTTTTTTTTACTCTATTGTTCAATGCTGTATCTCCAGAGCTTAGAAGAGGGTTTGGCAAATGGCAAGCACTCCGTGTTATTGAACGCATTACCTAATTTGTTTTGGCGCTTATATCTGGATCCCATCAAAAGCACTCTAAACAGACTGGCTTTCTTCTTAGAAAATAGCAGACAGCAGACAGTAAACAAAAGTGATGAAGGGTGGACTCAAAAAATATCCAGGAGGTAGAGAGTCCGAAGTATTTGACAATTCAATAAATGCTTAGAAAAGGTGAGAGAAAGAAATCAAAGATAATTCAAGTTTTCAGACTGAGTAAGCAGGAAAAGGAGGAGCTACTGGCAAAAACGGAACCAGGGATACCAGCAAAGAAGCAGGTTTGGAGATTAATGTTCTAGAAACTGATTAACAGTATTATTATTGTTTCCTATAAAATATTACTTTGCACCATAATATATTATTTTGAAAAAGCAGAGAAATGTGATAAATCCTTGCAATCCAAATAACCTTCTTTAAGCCAAAAGTATACACTTATGAGACACTACCATATGGGAAGGCGAGACAGAGAGAGGCAGAACAAAGGAATTCTGACTTTGATAGATTAAACCCTTGACTTGATAAATAGTTCATGCAGATCAGGAAGTCCTGCGTGCCAACACAAAGGGCCAAAAATAATCTTGTAGTTTAAAAGAGTGAATGAATGATATGCACTCTGAGCTTGGAAAAGCCTCAGCTGTGATCATGAAATATGTATCAAAAGCACTGGCTCTCTGGGTGATACGTAAAGTTTTCTCTCTGCCTGTGGTGGAAGCTATTTTTTCTCATACAGAGTGGGCCAAATTCAGATTCCAGATTCTACATTTTATAGTTCTTCTAGCATAAATTGCTGCAAACCAAGCGAAATCCAGAATACACTTTTTCTTGGTTGGTGGAGAAAGTGGCAGTCTATAAAAGGAAAGGAGCCAGCAGATTTATCCTCTTTATCACAAAGGGAAATCACAATGCATAGCTCAAAGTGAAAGAGAAAAAGGTCATATATCAGAAAAAGGACTGAAAGGAAATACACTAAAATGGAAATTTTCTTCGGTGGGGATATGCATACTTTCCATTTTATTTCTTTATAATGAATATATATTACTCTCCAATTAGAAAAAAAATAAATAAAAGGTTGCTTTAAAAGACTGATCACTGGTTTATAGCTGCTTGAAAATAAGCTCATGGGTCATTTTAAAGAAATTCTGACAGCTTGCAACCTCCACGGAAAGAAGAAATTAATTGAGGAGGGACGGGGATTTTTTATATCAACGCAAGTCACTTTGAGTTTAAGCAAAAAAGAATCCACATGATTGTTTTGAAACGACTAAAGCATAGGCAATTCTAATCACCCCGATGAGATGCTAAATACATTAAATTATATTAAATTCATAGATACCTCTTAAATGCTGTTTTAGTACATAAAGTCAGCCTCTGCATCCAAAGAGTATTTCAAATAATTTATATTCTTTAACCTCAAAATTTCCCTTCTTATCTCAATTAGAGTCTACAAAAATGTTTGGTTTGTTTTGGTTTGCTTTGTTTTAGGACCATTTAAAAAAAAAAAAAGAAGAAGAAAGAAATGCAAGGGGTAAATAACCAACCTGATAGCTAAATATAGATAAATGTAGAATTGTCAGTACTGTCTACTTTCCCCAAACCAACATTCGTAGGAGTTCTGGAGCAATACTTGCAAAGCATAACTAATCATTTGGAAGGAAATAAAAAAGAAACCTCTCCTCTATATACCCAGCCACATAGGTACACACCTCAGCAAATTCCATAAAATTTCACATAAAGAAAAACTGCTTTGATTTTTAAAGTGACAAATCCATCATCCTCTAAATGCAGCACACCCTTGGCATTTAATAATTGAAGTTCCATTATTTGGATCTATGAGAATTAAGCCAAAAATTCATTCCATGTAATACACAACAAATACCCACTGAGGGGCAGGTGCTCTTCTAACTACTGAAGATGAGTTGTACATGCAGCAACAAGGTCCCCTCTTTTGTGGAGATGACAAGACAGAAGTGGAAGGCCAACAGGAAAAAAAGGAGCCATTCCCCAAACTAAGATAAAGTCTAAGACTACTGTACAGGGTAGATGGTGGGCTGGTGGGTAGGCAGGGCTGGCAGGCCCAGGCAACCTGGGACAGGAAGTCAAACTGGTTTGGTTCTCACTGGGGCAGCCACTGTGAATCTACATCAGTGACAGCAGCAGGAGTAGGACAGCTACCAGAAGGAGGTGGAAGGTGAACACTTGGCAGGACCCACAGCTTCAGTGGCACCTCTGTAGCCATAGCCCCTATCAAGGTGGCAGATGTCATCCTGACACTGGTGCTGCTTGAAAGGAGCGTGAGAACAAGGTGAACCTGGCAGATCTGTACAAAGACGAGAAGGGTGCCTCTACCCTGGGATGTCCCAAGATCCACTTGCTGGGGTTTGTGGAGCAGAATGGGGCTGGAAAGGCCAAGGAGGCCCAAGTCCATGTCTGAGGGTCAATTTCTCTGTGACTGGAAAGTGGGGATGAGCCCACAATATTGAAGGCAATGTTCAAATCCTAGCTGACCCCATGGGGCCTTTGGGAAGGGGACAGATTTATTACTAGATAATTCTCTGCTGCTACTCTTTGAGGTAAATGACACAAGAAGTTCTCCATGGGGATAGATGCCAGCATTGTGAAGGCCCTGAAAGTGGAGCCCAAGAGTAAAGCCTTCACCTACAGCCTGGCTCCCAATACCCTCTTGCAGCTCTGAGGTCTGCACCCAGCGGCCTTATGCTACCCCTTCCTCTATCCTGCCTGCCCAGCCCTTGCAGGGGGCCCCAGCCCAAAATTAGATGGAACCACCCAACTAAAACCTTGGCCAGATTTCTGCAATAATCACTCTGGTTCAAAACAAACAAAAAAACTGGGACAGGGTGACTTAATAGTCACAGAGGAGAGGGGCCAACATTCGTTGTAGTACCACAGGGGAAGGCCTCTCTAAGGAACTGACAACTGAGCCGAGATTTTTCAGACAAGAATGGCTAGCCACGTGAAGACCACGACCTCAACAGTGTCTAGGCAGAGGAAACAGCAAGCAATCCCCTGACAGAAACATGTGCAGCATGTCCTGGGAATAAAAGGAGGCCAGTGTGGGGATTTCCCTGGTGGTCCAGTGGTTAAGACTCCACACTTCCACTGCAGGGGGCACGGTTCAATCCCTGGTTGGGAAACTAAGATCCCACAAGCTGCGCGCAGCCAAAAAAAAGCAGAAGAAAAGGAGGCCAGTGTGGCTAGAGAGAAGATGTGTGACGGGTTCCTTTATTGACCATGATAGGGAGTTGGCATTTATTTTGACTGCAATAAAATAACAATAAAGATTTTAAGGAGAGACACCAAGTAATCTGGTTTAAATTTTTTAAAAATCTCTTTGGCAGCTCTCGAGAATGGGTGATTGCAATGGGAATTGGAGGATGAGAGTAGAAGCAGAAGACCAGTCTAGGTGACCAAGTTGGTGGTGTCTTAGATTAGAGAGTCACAGGGAAAATCAAGAGAAGTGGACAGGTTTGGAAATATAACTGGCTGGCATGCTGATAGATAGGATGTAGAGGCAGACAGGCAGTGAAATCTCTAGGATGCCTCTTAGGTTTTTGGCTTAGGAAACTGAGTGGATAACCATGCCATTTACTGAGATGGGGAGGAATGGAAGAGAACAAATTTGAACAGAAAACTCGATTCTGAGCATGCACTGAGATAACTAATACACAGCCCTGTGGAAGTGCCAAGCAGGCAATGGAATATACAAGTAAGGAACTCATGGTAGGCATCAGGGATACAGGTACATAAAGTTATACAAGGGTATTTCAAGCAATGGAATGGGTAAGGTCACTGGGAATAAAATATAGATAGAGAAGAAAAGAGGACCCAAGGCTCAAGCTCTTTAGCACTCCAGCAATTAGAAATCAGCCAGAGGTGAAAAAGCTATCGAACAAGTCTGATAATATCCAGTAACGTCGAGGGAAAACCAGAAGACAGGCACTGCAATGAGTGCTTCACTGTCAGTTCCCGGGAACCTACAAGGCTGGTAGCATTCATGCTGTAAAAAGGAGGAAATAGTCAACTGGGTGAGATGCTGGTGAGAGGTGAAGTCAGCCAAGGACACAGACTGAACAACTGTGTTGACAACACTGATGTCACAAATGAAATCAACAGGAGCACTTCAGTGTTGAAAAACTAACCAACTTTTTAAACAGAAACTATAATCACTTTCAAATTTATAAAGTGATTATAAACTATAAAGAGATTATAAACTATAATCTGGTTACAAACCAAACTATAATTTGGTTACACATTACCTGAGTAACTAGTAAGTCAAGAAAGGAGATAAAATAATGGTAGTATTAAGACAGTATTACAACAGCGTTTTTCAACATTTCATTATTGTCCCTCTACAGAGCCTGTTTAAACAACTTTTTCCTAATTGCAGTCCCACCCCCATGAAATTTTAATACCACAGATAGACTGTATATTATCTATGTACTGTGGCCCTTTGAATGGCCACAAACTATTACAATATCAAAGAACTTTTGCCCCACCCGAATCTCCCCAGAATCAATTTTCACTCCCCTGTGGATGTAACATCACTCTGGCTGAGAATGCACACTTTATAATTATAGGCTGCTGCTAAAGTTGTACTTAGGGGAAACTATGTAATTCGCTCATCATTAGAATGACCATATAATTTATTATCCAATTGACATATTTTTGAGAGGAAAGAGGGTGTTATTGGTAATTGTATTGAGACGGTAGGCAAACACCAAAATGTCCCAGGTAAACTGGGGTGTGTGATTCTCCTGTCAGCATGAACTCTGAAAAAAAACTGTAAAGATATAATTGGCAATAAATGAATTCTAAAATGAACAAATCAATAAATCTAAGAGCTTGTTTGTCAGAAAAATGAAAAAAAATGAGCAAACATGGAAAATCTAAGACAGACAGAAAAAGAGAAAACACAAAGCAAATCAGAAGTTATAAAATTATATAAAAACATAGATATAACAGATTTTAAACATATCATAGAACACTATATACATTCTGTACTAAGAAATTTGAAAGTCTAGATAAAAAGGGAATTTTCTGGGGATGTATAAATTTTTTAAATGAACTCAGAAAGGACTTAAAAACAGTATGGGTAATCATGAAAGAAAAGAAAATATTATCAATGAAATATTTTCAAAGATAAATTTAGGCCATACATTTCTTTGGAAAAAAATTCTTTGAAATCTTCAAAACACACATAATGATATGCTACATAATATGTTTCCAAGCTGAACAGAAAGAAAGTTCTCCAATTCATTTTATAAAGCTAGCACAAGCCTAATGCCAAAACTTGACAGTTAATACACAAAGAAGAAAACTGTAGCCCAATCTCACATATGAATATAGACATGAACATCCAAAGAAATTCTAGCAAATTAATCCACTCTCACAAGCTGATTAGTATGCATGATTCAGGACAAAATCTACCTTAATTTCTCAGCACTAAGTTACACTTGGAACTTTTGTACGTCATTCAACACTTTTCCTAGTCACAGGGGTAAGGAGTTAGAAAAGAGTGTGATGCTGCAAATCCTTAGAACTATAAAAGTGAAAAATGTGTCAGAAACTTGAGATGTGGTGTTTAAAATAGTATGATCATATATCAGAATAATAATGCTTAGGAAAGCTCCAGTAATGTAGTGTTTGCTTCACAACTGTCAGCCCCTGTATTAGTGTAAGTACTAAAAGAGTTTATGACACTAATATTTCATGTTTTAGATGAGATAAAACAATAATTTTAATCCATGTCGTAGAGCTGATATAATAGAAAGCTTACCTAAGAAGCTGGAAAATGTGTTTATTTTCAACCTATCTTGGTTTAAAAATCTAAGACATGGGCTTCCCTGGTGGCGCAGTGGTCGAGAGTCTGCCTGCCGATGCAGGGGACACGGGTTCGTGCCCCGGTCCGGGAAGATCCCACGGGCTGGGCCCGTGAGCCATGGCCGCTGCGTCTGCGCCTCCGGAGCCTGCGCTCCACGACGGGAGAGGCCACAACAGTGAGAGGCCCGCATACCGCAAAAAAATAAATAAATAAAATAAATAAATAAATAAAAATCTAAGACATGATTCCTACATTTACCCGTCTTACTCATGATCCTTTTATTAGACTATTAATTGCACTTGAGCTGAAGAATCTGATTCAAACGAATACTTTTAAAATCTGTCACTCAAAGAACATTTTCATGGTTTTTCTTAGTCTAATTAACTCTCAGTAGTAATACCTTAAAAAACTCAAGCTTAGAGAGGCATGGACATATATACACTACCAAACATAAGGTAGATAGCTAGTGGGAAGCAGCCGCATAGCACAGGGAGATCAGCTTGGGGCTTTGTGGCCGTCTGGAGGGGTGGGATAGGGAGGGTGGGAGGGAGGGAGATGTAAGAGGGAAGAGATATGGGAACATATGTATATATATAACTGATTCATTTTGTTGTAAAGCAAAAACTAACACACCATTGTAAAGCAATTATACTCCAATAAAGATGTGAAAAAAAAATAAAAAAAAAATAAAAAAAAAACATAAAAAACCTCAAGCTTAAAATACCTCTTTTTGAATTCAGTACTTGGTAAATCTTGTGAGGGAGATGTAAGCATTCAATACATTCATCTATTTTAAACTTGTTCAAATTCCTGGACTTTGAAATGGACTAGTTTTTTTCCTTCAAATTTTTATTTTGAAAAAATTTAAACCAACATAAAAGTTACATGACTAAGAGAATGAACATGAATATCCTCTGTACCTAGAATGACCAGTTGTTAAAATTTTGCCACATGTACTTTATCTCTTTATCCATCTATGTATCATTCTATATTTCCCTATATACATATTTTTGCTATGTGTTTGAAAATACATTCCAGACCTCATGACCCTTCAGCATATATATTGTGAGTATAGTGATGGTTCCATTTCTAAGCACAATATATTTAACAAATGAGGAAATTTAATATTGAAAGTAATATTTTCTAATATAGAGTCCATTTTCAAATTTTGCCAATCAATACTATAATACAAATCCTGTTTATTAGTTTACAACTTTTATAATCTAATTATATATAAAACTTGGAAACTTCAAATATGGTTATGGAACAGAACACTAGCAACCTTGCCAATGTAAAAGGGGAGAGAGGAGCAGGGGAGCTAATATGCTCATCTTGGTGGGGAGGCAAGACAGGCTGCCTAATGGTGATGGAACAAAAAATCAAAGTCTAAGTTTAGTATTTAAAGTTAAAAAGAAAATTAGCAGAAGAAGCAAAATATGAACATAACCATCAAACTCTGGGAAGGGAAGGAGAAGAAAGGTAGGGAGAAAGGATGAGTGAAATCCCCCCCTTTTCATAGAGCGGAGTCTATAAATAATGTCTAAAGTTGGTAAGTCGAGGAATGGTAAAATAAAGAAATAAGGCAGGATGGTTCTATCTCAAAATATTAATCTAGTTGTTCCCTGTGCATTTCCCTCCAGTTCTTTTGTCTTATTTGTACCCCAAGAGTTATTTTCCTCCTTCCATACCTATCCCCAGTCTACACCAAAGGGGAAAACAAAGTTTCAAAGAGCCAGACCAAGAGGTTGGCAGGGCTTTTCCTCTAGGAGAGGCTGAGTAAGACTGGATGTGGAGAAAAGTATGAGAGAAGGTGAGGGGCAACACAGAAGAAAGAAAGGGAAGATATCCTGGAGGGACAGAAAGAGAACAGCTCCCACAGAGGTATGGAAAGTAGCACAGAAAGGATTCGGAACATGAGCTGTCCTCAACTGTGGACTACTCCATACCAATCCATCCCCTGCTGGACAACGGGCCTGGTGTTCAACAATCATGGACACTTGTAAGACCCCCACCTGAAAAAGGGTAAGAGGGAACTTTGCCCCTGACCTGGGTGAACCTAGATTGGCCCAGCAGGGAATTTCTCTGTAAGAGTTCAGTGGAGAATGCATCACCACTGGTACCTATATTGTTTGATGGAATATAGGCAACTATCGGAAGAACTGAATTTTTTTTAAACTGAGGCTTTAAAAAATATGACTGGGGAAGAAGAGAAGCAGCACAGGGAATTTCTGCTTTTTAGTTCAATTCTTGTGTACTATTAGCTTCTTTTTATGTACATTTATTACCTTTGTAGAATTTTTAAAGAGAAGATTAAAACTCTTGACTTTCATCACTGAATATCTACTGTTAGCCAGGCACTATGCTAGGTGCTTTAAATACATTTTCTTCCTTATTATTCAAGAAAAATTAAGTACTGCATATGTAAAGATAGGGGCCCAATATTAATTTAATAGTGGTTTACTAAATGAATGCACAGTGCATGCGTATAGATATGCTACATAAATAACAAATGTTGCATGAAAAGCTTAAAAAATTCCAGAACTCCAATCTTGTCCACCAACCACCTCACCACATATATGATCATTCTGCCTGGATTGCATAAACTTGGCATCAGCTTTTTCAAAGTTCTTGTTGCTTGAGCAAGAAAAATCTATCATTCAATGATAATTTCAATTTCTGTAGCCTCCCTGTGTCTTGGAAGTTCTCGGTCTGCAGTGGTTTAGAGGAGAGGAGGTTCTTCTAGCACAGAAACCTTAAAATTAGAGTGAATGGAGACTTGGCATAGCACCTAGAAAGCTTGCCAGCCTCTGCTCAGCTGCCTTTCCACATCCACCATCATGTGCAGAGGGAATCAGAATGTACAAGTGTCTGGGAAAGATACCTCCACATTCTGAAATGTACAAAAATCACAGGTGGTCTCTCACACTAAATCAGACTTTCAGGGTAAATCAATAGGGTCAAAAAGTACACAAGACAATAAAACTACAGACTAGACAGTGCTAAATAATGAGTTATTTCCATAACACAGTGCATAGAAAGTTAGAAAATAAATAACAGGAGCTACTTTTCAAGTGCATTCAGCATGGGTGATTTTATTTTGTAGGGTTCTCTAAGAACAGAATATCCTTTACAGTAAAAACTTGTTTTCAGAGCTTCCAGTTCATAGGCTTCTAGGAAAAACAGGAAGAAAGCTATCTTATTATACAATGACTGCCACAGTTTGCAGAGAGCGTATTAATTTAACACCGTCAATAGATTTGTAAAGTTTCATTTTCTTTATTAAGTTTCTAAGATGAACATCAAGTACATACCATAATAACTAATATTTGTTAAACCACATACAAGACACCATGCTCAACACTTTATATATATAACTTCATTTACTTCTAAAAATGCCTTCTGAGATAAGACATACAAATATGGCCCTATTTTTTTGGTATAGTTAGGCAACTTGTCCAAGATCACTGTATTAGTATGGGTTTTCCAGAGAAACACAGCCAATAAGATGGATGAATGGACAGATGGATAAGTAGATAAATAGATAGATATTGATAGATGACAGATTAGATAGATTAACTGATTGATAGATCTATCTAGAGATATAGAGATAGATATATTAAAAGATTTTTTAAAATCAGAAATTGATTAACATGATTATGGAGGCTGAGAAGTCCAAGATCTACAGTTAGAAAGCTGGAGACTCAGCAGAGCTGATAGTATTGTTCTAGTCCAAGTCCAAATCCAAAGGCAGCAGAAGACCAATAATCCAGCTTGAAGACAGGCAGACAAAGAATTATTTCCTTTATTCTATTCAGGCCTTCAATGGATTGGGTGAGGCTCATCCAATACTGGGGACGGCGATCTGCTTTACTCAGGCTACTGATTTAAAAATGTTAACCTCGGGCTTCCGTGGTGGCGCAGTGGTTGAGAGTCAGCCTGCCGACGCAAGGGACACGGGTTCGTGCCCCGGTCCGGGAAGATTCCACGTGCCGCGGAGCGGCTGGGCCCGTGAGCTATGGCCGCTGAGCCTGCGCGTCCA
>NW_006786333.1:2463611-2490201 GCF_000442215.2 Lipotes vexillifer
GTGCTCTGCAGGAGAAGCCACAACAGTGAGAGGCCCGCGTACCACACACACAAAAAATGTTAACCTCACCCAAAAACATCCTACATACACACCCGGAAATAATATTTAACCAAATATGTGAGTGTCCCATGACCTAGTCAAGTTGATACACAAAATTAACCATCACAATCACAAAGCTAATAAATGGCAAAGCAAGAACTTGAACACAGGCAGTCTTGACACCAGAACCCTGGTTCCTAACCACTATTATATACCCTTCTCATATCTAGTAAGCAAAAGTACAGTAAACCCTACTATATAAATAGTCAACTTCATCGGGGGTAGCACCACGGGAACTAGATACTTGTTAGGGTTCACCAGGATTTAAATAGCTTAGATACCACCATTTCCTTGCTAGGAAACGATACTATGATATATTACCATACTATATTATATTATCATTCCGTCTCATTCTATTCTGTTCTATTTAATATATAATCACAAAGTTAAAAACATAAATATTCTCATACAAATACATAAGGGCCCTGTATCAAAGATATGTTAAAATCATTAGCGAAGGAACCAGAGAGCAAGCTAATTCAAAAGAGAATACAAGAAACTGACAGGAAGGTAGGTAGGGCAATAGGCAGGTGGATGGATGGAGAGATGGATGGGAAGAGATTGCTGGAAGACATTTCTAAGATATATATATATACAAAACTGCCTAATGGTCTAGAGAGCAATAAAACCCAATAAAATGTTCTCTACTATTAGAAATCATTTGTTTCTCTATTGGACAGTAGTGATTTGCATCCCATAGTTTTCTATTCATTAACATCAGCTTTATAGAGTCTGGACTAAAATCAATGGTAAATAATAAGCCAAAGAAAATTATATTGTCCAACAAAGTCTACTATGAATCAAGAAGAAAGCTGACATAGTCCTGGTATTCATAGCCGAGAGTCAAAAGACCAACAATTGATATAAAATAATATTATATGCCAGGGGATAATAAGTAGTACAGAGAAAACTAAAGCAAGGTGAGGAAAATAAGGAGCAGGATGGCAATGGGGAGCCGACATTTTATGAGATGATGGAGGAACTTTTGTGGCATTTTATAAGAGATGGAGGAACTTTTGTTTAGGAAGGGAAGGAAGAAGAGTCTTAAAGGAGTCAAGAGAGAAAGGCATAAGGACATCTGGGAAAAGACTGTTTGGGGAAAAGTAAGAACCAGTGCAAAGGCCCTGAGGCAGGACAGGTAGTTTGAACAAGAATTGCAAGGAGGCCAATGCGGATGGAATGAAAGGAGCAAGGGAGCGAGTAGGAGGAAATACTTTCTGAGATGCGGGTGGGAAGTGGATCCTACTGAGAGGTGGGGATGGGAGCAGATCCCATAAGGATATTGCTTTTTACTCTAAGATGGGTCATGGCTGAAAAATTCTGAGCATAGGAATGACAGGATTTGTCTTCAGCTGAAAGGAACATGCAGAGGAGATAACGGACGTAAAACTCTTAGCACTGTGTTTACTGAATGTTATTGTGCTATACTTTTAGCGTTAGAAATAGTATTCCAAGGTAGAGACACTACCCTGCTAGAGTTACCATGGACCTTGCTGTTAACAGCCTCTGTGTGGGTATGAGATACGCTTATAAGCATCCAGCAGGCTTGTTTACCTACTGACGATTTTCCTTCACTCTTTGGTTCATCTCTTAGCTCCCTTCTCCTTCTCTCGCCCTTCTCCTCTCTGCACTCTGTCCTCTCTCTATACCTCTGCCCTCTAGCCTTGTTTTCTCGTTCTTTTATACTATTTCATTCTCCTGCTTTTACTCTAAGGAAAAGGGATTTTAAAAGTCAGCAACAGGAAAGCGGGATAGGTAAAGAGGCCCACAGGGGCAGTGTCTGCTTCTCACCGCCGCGGGAGAGGGAGGCCGAGCCCACAAGCAGGGTGATGGTGTCTGCTTGCTTTGCCCACGCTTACCCATGCACGGCAAGGAGGGCTGGCCTGCTCCAGGCACAGCAGCTGTCAGCTTGGGGTTCAGCAGCAATTGGCTTGGGGGTCAGCAGCAATTGGTTGCAGATTAATCAGCTGTTCCCTTGTAAACCAGAGCCAAGGGTCCTGAGGGCCTAGGAGGACAGACAGGTGTGGTGTGTGACAGAGAGAGGAAGGCTGGAAGAAAGAACTGAAAGAGACTGGGGGGCCCCAACAAGGGAGTGGAGAGACATTTGATACTGATAATTTCTTCCACTTCACAATGTTTATAGCTCTCTTAAGAGAGTTGCGGAACCACTGGAGAATGATGGCTACTCAGCTCTTACAATATACCAGCACGGAGCTCATTTCTACATACATTTTCCTCATTTAAATCTCACAACAACCCTGTAAGTACAGCATATTATTCCAGATCTGGCAGTTCTCAAAATTCTTGATCTTTCTTCAATACCATTCTCCTCTCTAGGGGCAAAAACAGCTAGCTTAATATACTAGAAATGGTCTTCACTGAACACCTGGCTATTCTTCTAGGCACTAGAGACAGTCACAGTGAATAAAATGGACAAAATGCATGTCCTTGTAGAGCTCACGTTCTAGTGGGGTAGACAGGCAATAAATTAGATAAATAATGCAAATTAGAAAGTATGTCAGATATTAGTAATAGCTAGGGAGAAAAAAATGCTGGGAAAGGGAATAGGACATGCAAAAGGCAGGGGGTAGGTAGGAAGGGGGACCAGGGAACGTCTCCTTAGAAGCACAAGGGTGACAGGCTCCTCTTAGACCATGTGATTTTCTCAATCAAAAATCTCCCTTTGGGGCTTCCCTGGTGACGCGGTGGTCGAGAGTCCGCCTGCCGATGCAGGGGACACGGGTTCGTGCCCTGGTCCGGGAAGATCCCACATGCCACAGAGCGGCTGGGCCCGTGAGCCATGGCCGCTGAGCCTGCGCGTCCGGAGCCTGTGCTCCACAACGGGAGAGGCCACAACAGTGAGAGGCCCGCATACCTCAAAAAAAAAAAAATCTCCCTTTGACAGGCTGTCCTGTCTTCCCAGAGGAGCTAGAGGGAAGGGTTTCCATTCCTGGACTGTAATGGTATACCTGGCTCTTCCTCATCTTCAAGTTTCAGATTAAATCTCAGGAAGGCCAATCCTGGCTAAAGTTGCTTTCCTCATCCTTTACCAGCCATAACTCCCTAGCATAATATCACATCTATTTCTTTCATAACACTTTCAACAATTTGTAATTTAATTGTGTGTTGGTTTATTTGAATGTTTGTCTCCCCCACTGTTTATATTGTGAGTTCCAGGAGGCCGCGGATAAGGTCTTGTCCCACACCTGCCAACATCCAGTGCTCAGCTCAGTGCCTGACAACTCTTTGATGAATAAATGAATGAATATGCTACTTATAGCAATCCTCAGAGACAGCCTTAATTCCTCAGTAAAAACCTGTTTTACAATTACTTTTCACCAGCACATTTATCGTATAATGTAAGGGATTCCTGCCATTCCATGGCGTTAACACGCTATCAAGCCTTTAAGAAAATAAAAGGCAAAGAATATCAAAGCACTTCAAAGCTAGAAGGTGTTTGGTCCTCACTTCTCCCCTGTAGTCTGTAGGGTTTTGCTTTAGATGTTGAGGAGAAGAAAGGAGAAGTAAGGTAGGCATTTGTTCTGACCTTGAGGACGAGGAAGGCCGCCTGCATACCAGTAGTTGACAGGCCATGATGCCTCAGAGTTTTTCTAGCTGTTCGTCCTGGCTGCGTGCCTGGCTTCTGTCTGCTTTGGACTAGTTTCCCAAGCTTTCTAGGTTGCAGATGCAGCTCCCATAGAACTCAGAACACACACTGATCTCGCATTTTTATTTTCATTCCTCCTGGTTTGGAGTTGTCATCCTGCTTAGCCTTCCTTTTCCTTTTCCTTTTTTTTTTTTTTTACAATCCCTCCAGACTGCAGAACAAACTGATATTAAAGCATAAGTTTTATAAAAAAAAAAAGGCTCTTTCGCTGAAAAGTGGTAGGGCTGCAGATGTCCATTTTACTTTTGTTACTTTGTGTCTAAAAGGAGAAAGCTTCGGAACTCAGATGATAAACCACACACATTAGTCTTTCAGTTCTGAAGATATTTATCTATCAAAAGGTGGGGAAAGGCAGCTTAGAGAAATGCATTTAGGGGAAAAAAAATCTAACAGGATAATCAAATTAATGACTGAAATGCCTTTTAGCTAAAAGTGGCTTATTCAGCTAAGGGAGGATGGAATACACACACAGCATCTATGACCTTGCCATGGTCATTCCAAGATTCGTGATGCAAAATGCACTAAAAAAGCCCCCTTAAACCTAAGATGTTAATGAGTAAGCACACAGGCCAGCTCTAGACTCCCAGAGCCTTTGGGGTGCCTCCTCCAATCCCTGGCCCCTGCTGCCAAGGAAAGTCTTACTCTCAAACACAAAGCCTTTCAGCATTTTCATTTTCTCAGCCTTTTATAAAAACTAGACCATTTTATCACCTGCCTTAGAAAAAGAAGTGTGCAGAGTATATTTCAAATATTTCAATTTCATCCTTTGGCAGAGTTTGATTTCTCCTGGGGAATGAGTTGCTGGCAAGGCTGGGCTGTCAGAGGCTGTCCTAACAGCTTCTCTCTGGTCCCTGGACAGGCAGGGGCCAAGGTCTTTAAATTCCTCAATGATTCCTTTCCCAGGACGGCTGTGCACCATTGTGAGAGACAAGCTGACCGCTCAAAGCCCCAGCTGGCTTGTGGGGAGCACCCTCCTGGACCAGAGAGGTGTAAGAGGTGAGACTGGCCACAGCAACAAAGATCTCCCATCCATCCTACCCGGTCCTCACCACCCCGCAAAGATTGGTCAATCTGAAGGGCACACACAGAATCACCATCAGCTCCTAGTTGGGAAAACACTCCTGTTTCTGGGCCTCTGTGCTCAATTACCAGAGCCTTGGGCCAACAGCTGTTTCCTCTTGACTTTTATAGAGAAAAAATGAAGGTTAACCTCTGGGTCACTTGGAAGCCCCACAAATATGCTCTGAGGGACCACAACAATGATAATAACTGATATTTGCAAGATGCTTTGAAATTCACCAAGGATTTTCATGTTTGCTGCCGGGAATTCTAAGGACAGCCTTGTGAGGTAATTATTTTCATTATCCCCACTGGTCCCTTCCCTGTACTTTAAATCCCTGAAACAAACTCCTAGCTCAGGACATGTGTTCTTGCCTTTTCTTCTGTCTAGAACAGTCTTCCTTCAGCTATCTGCATGGCCCTTCTCCCTCTCTTCCTTGAGTTTTCTGCTGAATGTCACTTTTTCACAGAAACCTTCCCCAAACACCTCCTATGAAATAGACTGGGACTCCAGCTCCCTTTCCTTGCTTCAGTTCTCCCTCATAGCACTTATCACTTATGTATCACTTGTACATTTACCTATTTTTTGTAGTTTATTGGCTCCTGTCATTAGATTAGATGGTCTGTGCTGTTCACTGCTCCATCCCAAGTGCCTAGAATAGTGCCTGGCACATAATAGGTAATCAGTAAATAATTGTTGGAAAAAATGAATGAATGAATGAATGAATGAATGATCGAGGCCCATTTTACAGTGGACCACACCCTATTAACAGAATAGGACATCAAGAGGAAAAATGTCTGACTCAATATATGAGTTTCCTGTCTCTGCTATAACACATTACCACAAATTTACTGGCTTAAAACAACACAAATTCATTATCTTTCAGTCATGGAGGTCAGAAGTCCAAAATGCGCCTTACCGGGCTAAAATCAAAGTATTGGCAGGGCTACATTCCTTCTGGAGGCTCCAATGGAAAATTTGTTTCCTTGCCTCTTCCAGCTTCTAGAGGTAGCATGCGTACCTTGCCTCGATGCCCCATCTTCCAACTTCACTCCATCTTCTAAACTAGCAGCATAGCTTTTTAAACCTCTGATTCTGACTCTCCTGTCTCTGTCTTTCACTTATAAGGACCCTGGTGATCACACTGGGCCCACTAGGATAATCCAGGAAAATCTCCTCATCTCAAGATCCTTGACCAAATCACATCTTCAGCTCCCCTTTGCCATGTAAGGTAACATATTCACAGTTTCCAGGAATTAGGACATGGACATCTTTGGGGGCCATTATTCTACCTACTATACTCAAGGTCACTCAGTAAATAGCAATGCTGAGATTATAATGCAGGTTAGGCTTTCCAAACCAATGACTGATTCATCAGAAAGAAGGAAAAGGAAAACAGAGACAGCATCACTACCACAGACAGACAGGTGGCAGCGGCCTGGGGACCATTCCAACCTCTTCTATTGTACGCTCACCTTGATTCCATCCTAGGTGGATATCCTGGTAGATAATCCTGGATGACAGTGACGTCCATAGACCTAATTTCTTTATCTGTTGACAAATAGGACATGAACTTGGCCCCAATTCTTTGGGTCAGAATCACAAGCAGAAGTGCTCGAGCATAGGGTTTCTCAGCCTCAGCACTGATGATACTTTGGGCCAGATAATTTTTTGTTGGGGGACGAGAGTGAGGGCTGTCCTGTACTTTGTAGGATATTTAGCATCAGCATCTTCCTTGTCTTCTACCCACACCACCTCCATCCCAGTGATGACAACTAAAATGTCTCCCATTATTCATAAATATCCCATGGGGTGGGGGAGGGATTACAAAATCACCCCAGTTAAGAACCTCTGCTCTAGAGGAAGCAGACCTAAATGCCACAGCGCCGGCGCAGGGGAGCAGGGAAGTCAAGCCTCCAGATGAATCAAGTGTCCAGGAATCTGAAATTATAGGTGTCTTTGTCTTTATCTACATTAGGCCCATCACAGTAAAGAATTCTGGCTGAAATACATTTGGCTGCACTGAGCATAAAGTTCTTCCGCACGCTGCTGGCAAAACATAATTAACCAAATGACAATGGCTTTCACATACACATTGATTCCTGTAATTTCAAGTCTCCATTACTAGATAAATCAGCAGCAGAATTACATTTATCAGCAAAAGCCTCCTTTCCTGGCAGACTTTTTGTTAAAAATATTAATCCTAGAAGAGTAATACTCTCCCTCTGCTTTGTAAAGCAGTCTACCTATAAAAATGTTAATAGCCACAATATCATTTTCAGTATGCTTTTCCTCCCTTCGCTGTGCCCCTACCAGAGCAGCTGTGGGCTCTTCTGACCAGAAGCCACGATGTAAGTGGCTGGTCCACGGAGGGCCACGTGCTCAAAGGCTGCCGGGAGAAAGCTTTGCAGTCCTTGCGCAACTGGTAATTCCTTGTCTGGGCATTCACCACTTCACACAGCCCTTTGGAAGTGTCGCTCTGGGCCAGAAAGCACAGGAGGGTTAATATCACCCCATCCCCCAGTACTGGAGGTAGAACCCCATTCGATGTGACCAAGTTATGCTAGGAAAGTACATAGAAAATGTCACAGCCCCCAAGTGTTGAGCAAGCCCCTAGGATTCTCCCCAGGCTCGTGAGTGTTATTTAGGTGAGAGCTTCTCAAACATGCAAGCAAACCCTCTGGAGATCCTGTTAAAATGCAGATTTTGATTCAGTAGGTCTGGGCTAGACCCTGGGATTCCACATTTCTAACCAGCACCACAGGTGATGGTAACCTACAGGTCACACTTTAGGTATCAAATACTAAGACAACCTGCTTTTAAACCCCTTACCCTTAGACAGCTGGAAAAGGCCTCATTCCAAGAGGAGGATATCCCAGAACAGAAGCCACTGGTACACTTAGTTCCACCTCACACACAAAGAGAAGTTTGTTTGCTGCCTCAGTTACTCTGCATTCCAAGCCATGGGAGGGAGAATTTCCTGACTTATTTCTGTATCACTGTAATTGCACAGTAGCTTCTGCCATTTGTTAGCATACACATCTGGCAGCCCTCTTGCCTCCGGGGCCAGCAGGCTCCAGACTCCAGAGTCCTGCAGAGCCCAGGCGAGCATCCAGCTGCTGACACAGCAGCCAGAAGGGGCTTGGGGTCTGTGGGAATGACTGTGCTGCACGTCCAAGGGGGCTCAGCCTAGCCCCTGCTTAAATGACAGGAGGGGACAGAGCTGGGCGGAGAGTCCAGAGATCAGAGGCTGGGCTCTGCCTGGACCGAACGGCATCCCTCGAGCTGTGGGCAGATTTGAACAACTGGGGCTGTGAGGCAAATGCAGACGTCTTCCTTGGCCAGTGAAGGTAGCTCCACTAGTCTGCACTCTCACGGCATATTACGGCATATTAGCTTATCTGGAGGAAGCCCTGGCTACATGCTAATGCAGCTGCTGTTCACAATCTCACAGCAGCCCAGACCGAGAGGGGAAGAAAGGGATAATCACTAAGGAATCACTTTGCTATGGCAGGGTGTGATGGATTTCTGCTTAGATTTCAGAGATACGGTTCCCCAACGAATCAGCTCTCACCCCTGCCTGCACCACCCAATCAGCCTTGCCCTTTGACCTTGACCTTTCCCCTGCCTCATATTTTTCCTCAGCAGATAAATGGGAATAAAAGGAGCTACTCTTCACAGAGGTGCTGGGAGTGCAGTGTCTCGAATCTGGCACTGAGCCAGGCGTAAAAAAATCTGAGATGTTGTCACAGTCCTCACCACTAACAGTTGTTTTATTTTGGACAAAATAAAACGACTTAAACTTGTAATGACTTAGTTTCCTCACCTACATAATGGGTCTAAGATCCCAATGATTATCTCATGAGTTTCTAACGGAGGTCAAACATGAATATGACTATTGTAAACTGCCCCAAATGCTGAGATTCCATCACCAATGTCAAATGAGATACAAGAGCCTTGTTTATACCACAGAGATACACTACTGTTTAGAATTGGAGATCTCTATACTTTGCATCTTGGGATTCACTTATATGGTAAATTTAAAGGCATTCCATGACAATCATTAGGGTAAAACAGAAAATATTCTGTGCCTTGCCATGCTAAGAAACACAATACTATGAAACATGTTTTAGATCAAAGTCCTATTATTCTAACAAATAATTGAAATGATACCAAGAGAAATTAAGATACAGAAGGGGCGGAGACAGGAAAAGCCAGACATATGCAATCATTCTTCCAAAGGATTTTAGAAGAGATCATTTATTTGAATTACTCCTGACATGTTGATGAAGCAGCTCAATCTTTTGCCAGTGAATGTTTAGCCTTTTGTTTTTCATTAATAGATATATTTGAATATATACTTAGGACATGTAATAACTATGGAACTTCACAACAAACACAGCATTGAGGACAGACACATTTCTGAGCCATGTGGATAAAAGGCTCTTGGTGCTGCACCCAGGAGTCAGTGCTGTGCCTCTGAGGTGGGAGTGCCAATTTCAGGACACTGGTCCACAAGAGACCTCCCAGCTCCATGAAATATCAAATGGCGAAAATCTCCCAAAGATCACCATCTCAACACCAGCACCCAGCTTCACTCAAAGACCAGCAAGCTACAGAGCTGGACACCCTATGCCAAACAAGTAGCAAGACAGGAACACAAACCCACCCATTAGCAGAGAGGCTGCCTAAAATCATAATAAGTCCACAGACACCCCAAAACACACAACCAGATGTCAACCTGCCCACCAGAAAGACAAGATCCAGCCTCATCCACCAGAACACAGGCACTAGTCCCCTCCACCAGGAAGCCTACACAACCCACTGAACCAACTTTAGCCACTGGGGACAGACACCAAAAACAACGGGAACTACGAACCTGCAGCCTGCAAAAAGGAGACCCCAAACACAGTAAGATAAGCAAAATGAGAAGACAGAAAAACACACAGCAGATGAAGGAGCAAGATAAAAACCCACCAGACCTAACAAATGAAGAGGAAATAGGAAGGCTACCTGAAAAAGAATTCAGAATAATGATAGTAAAGATGATCCAAAATCTTGGAAATAGAATAGACAAAATGCAAGAAACATTTAACAAGGACCTAGAAGAACTAAAGATGAAACAAGCAACAATGAACAACACAATAAATGAAATTAAAAATACTCTAGATGGGATCAATAGCAGAATAACTGAGGCAGAAGAACGGATAAGTGACCTGGAAGATAAAATAGTGGAAATAACTACTGCAGAGCAGAATAAAGAAAAAAGAATGAAAAGAACTGAGGACAGTCTCAGAGACCTCTGGGACAACATTAAACGCACCAACATTCGAATTATAGGGGTTCCAGAAGAAGAAGAGAAAAAGAAAGGGAC
Organism: Lipotes vexillifer; assembly: GCF_000442215.2. Lineage (NCBI taxonomy): Eukaryota > Metazoa > Chordata > Mammalia > Artiodactyla > Lipotidae > Lipotes > Lipotes vexillifer. Next base: position 2,473,812 of record NW_006786333.1, read on the forward strand.
TGAGAAAATATTTGAAGAGATTATAGTTGAAAACTTCCCTAATATGGGAAAGGAAATAGTTAATCAAGTCCAGGAAGCACAGAGAGTCCCATACAGGATAAATTCAAGGAGAAATACGCCAAGACACATATTAATCAAACTGTCAAAAACTAAATACAAAGAAAGCATATTAAAAGCAGCAAGGGAAAAACAACAAATAACACACAAGGGAATCCCCATAAGGTTAACAGCTGATCTCTCAGCAGAAACTCTACAAGCCAGAAGGGAGTGGCAGGACATACTGAAAGTGATGAAGGAGAAAAACCTGCAACCAAGATTACTCTACCCAGCAAGGATCTCATTCAGATTTGATGGAGAAATTAAAACCTTTACAGACAAGCAAAAGCTGAGAGAGTTCAGCACCACCAAACCAGCTTTACAACAAATGCTAAAGGAACTTCTCTAGACAAAAACACAAGAGAAGGAAAAGTCCTATAATAACGAACCCAAAACAATTTAGAAAATGGGAATAGGAACATACATATCGATAATTACCTTAAATGTAAATGGACTAAATGCTCCCACCAAAAGACACAGATTGGCTGAATGGATACAAAAACAAGACCCATATATATGCTGTCTACAAGAGACCCACTTCAGACCTAGAGACACATACAGACTGAAAGTAAGGGGATGGAAAAAGATATTCCATGCAAATGGAAACCAAAAGAAAGCTGGAGTAGCAATTCTCATATCAGACAAAATAGACTTTAAAATAAGGACTATCAGAAGAGACAAAGAAGGACACTACATAATGATTAAGGGATCGATCCAAGAAGAAGATATAACAATTGTAAATATTTATGCACCCAACAAAGGAGCACCTCAATACATAAGGCAAAAACTAACAGCCATAAAAGGGGAAATCGACAGTAAAGTCCAGGAAGCACAGAGAGTCCCATACAGGATAAATTCAAGGAGAAATACGCCAAGACACATATTAATCAAACTGTCAAAAACTAAAAATACAAAAAAAACATTAAAAGCAGCAAGGGAAAAACAACAAATAACACACAAGGGAATCCCCATAAGGTTAACAGCTGATCTTTTAGCAGAAACTCTGCAAGCCAGAAGGGACTGGCAGGACATATTTAAAGTGATGAAGGAGAAAAACCTACAACCAAGATTACTCTACCCAGCAAGGATCTCATTCAGATTTGATGGAGAAATTAAAACCTTTACAGACAAGCAAAAGCTGAGAGAGTTCAGCACCACCAAACCAGCTTTACAACAAATGCTAAAGGAACTTCTCTCGGCAAGAAACACAAGAGGAGGAAAAGACCTATAATAACAAACCCAAAACAATTAAGAAAATGGGAATAGGAACATACATATTGACCATTACCTTAAGTGTAAATGGATTAAATGCTCCCACCAAAAGACACAGGCTGGTTGAATGGATACAAAAACAAGACCCGTATATATGCTGTCTACAAGAGACCCACTTCAGACCTAGCGACACCTCCAGACTGAAAATAAGGGGATGGAAAAAGATATTCCATGCAAACAGAAACCAAAAGAAAGCTGGAGTAGCAATTCTCATATCAGACAAAACAGACTTTAAAATAAAGACTATTAGAAGAGACAAGGAAGGACACTACATAATGATCAAGGGATCGGTCCAAGAAGATATAACAATTGTAAATATTTATGCACCCAACATAGGAGCACCTCAAAACATAAGGCAAATACTAACAGCCATAAAAGGGGAAATCGACAGTAACACATTCATAGTAGGGGACTTTAACACCCCAATTTCACCAATGGACAGGTCATCCAAAATGAAAATAAATAAGGGAACACACGCTTTAAATGATACATTAAACAAGATGGACTTAATTGATATTTATAGGTCATTCCATCCAAAAACAACAGAATACACATTTTTCTCAAGTGCTCATGGAACACTCTCCAGGATCAATCATATCTTGGGTCACAAAGCAAGCCTTGGTAAATTTAAGAAAATTGAAATTGTATCAAGTATCTTTTCCGACCACAACGCTATGAGACTAGATATCGATTACAGGAAAAGATCTGTAAAAAATACAAACACATGGAGGCTAAACAATACACTACATAATAGCGAAGTGATCACTGAAGAAATCAAAGGGGAAATGAAAAAATACCTAGAAACAAATGACAATGGAGACACGATGACCAAAAACCTATGGGATGCAGCAAAAGCAGGTCTAAGAGGGAAGTTTATAGCAATACAATCCTAGCTTAAGAAACAGGAAACATCTCAAATAAACAACCTAACCTTGCACCTAAAGCAATTAGAGAAAGAGGAACAAAAAAACCCCAAAGTTAGCAGAAGGAAAGAAATCATAAAGATCAGATCAGAAATAAATGAAAAAGAAATGAAGGAAATGATAGCAAAGATCAATAAAACTAAAAGCTGGTTCTTTGAGAAGATAAACAAAATTGATAAGCCATTAGCCAGACTCATCAAGAAAAAAACAGAGAAGACTCAAATCAACAGAATTAGAAATGAAAAAGGAGAAGTAACAACTGACACTGCAGAAATACAAAAGATCATGAGAGGTTACTACAAGCAACTCTATGGCAATAAAATGGACAACCTGGAAGAAATGGACAAATTCTTAGAAACGCACAACCTGCCAAGACTGAACCAGGAATATGTAAAAAATATGAACAGAACAATCACAAGCACTGCAACTGAGACTGTGATTAAAAATCTTCCAGCAAACAAAAGACAGGACCAGATGGCTTCACAGGCGAATTCTATGCAACATTTAGAGAAGAGCTAACACCTATCCTTCTCAAACTCTTCCAAAATATAGCAGAGGGAGGAACACTCCCAAACTCATTCTATGAGGCCACCATCACCCTGATACCAAAACCAGACAAGGATGTCACAAAGAAAGAAAACTGCAGGCCAATATCACTGAAGAACATAGATGCAAAAATCCTCAACAAAATACTAGCAAACAGAATCCAACAGCACATTAAACGAATCATACACCATGATCAAGTAGGGTTTATTCCAGGAATGCAAGGATTCTTCAATATAAGCAAATCAATCAAGGTGATACACCATATTAACAAATTGTAGGAGAAAAACCATGTGATCATCTCAATAGATGCAGAGAAAGGTTTCGACAAAATTCAACACCCATTTATGATAAAAACCCTGCAGAAAGTAGTCATAGAGGGAACTTTCCTCAACATAATAAAGGACATATATGAGACACCCACAGCCAACATCTTCCTCAATGGTGAAAAACTGAAAGCATTTCCACTAAGATCAGGAACAAGACAAGGTTGCCCACTGTCACCACTCTTATTCAACATAGTTTTGGAAGTTTTAGCCACAGCAATCAGAGAAGAAAAGGAAATAAAAGGAATCCAAATCGGAAAAGAAGAAGTAAAGCTGTCACTGTTTGCAGATGACATAATACTCTACATAGAGAATCTTAAGGATGTTACCAGAAAACTACTAGAGCTAATCAATGAATTTGGTGAAGTAGCAGGATACAAAATTAATGCACAGAAATCTCTGGCATTCCTATACACTAATGATGAAAAATCTGAAAGTGAAATCAAGAAAACAAACCCATTTACCATTTCAACAAAAAGAATAAAATATCTAGGAATAAACCTACCTAAGGAGACAAAAGACCTGTATGCAGAAAGTTATAAGACACTGATGAAAGAAATTAAAGATGATACAAATAGATGGAGAGATATATCATGTTCTTGGATTGGAAGAATCAGCATTGTGAAAATGACTCTACTACCCAAAGCAATCTACAGATTCAATGCAATCCCTATCAAACTACCACGGGCATTTTTCACAGAACTAGAACAAAAAATTTCACAATTTGTATGGAAACCCAAAAGGCCCCGAATAGCCAAAGCCATCTTGAAAAACGGAGTTGGAGGAATCAGGCTCCCTGACTTCAGACTATACTACAAAGCTACAGTAATCAAGACAGTATGGTACTGGCAGAAAAATAGAAATATAGATCAATGGAACAGGATAGAAAGCCCAGAGATAAACCCATGCACGTATGGTCACGGTCACCTTATCTTTGATAAAGGTGGCAGGAATATACAGTGGAGAAAGGACAGCCTCTTCAATAAGTGGTGCTGGGAAAATTGGACAGGTACATGTAAAAGTATGAGATTAGATCACTCCCTAACACCATACACAAAAATAAGCTCAAAATGGATTAAAGACCTAAATGTAAGGCCAGAAACTATCAAACTCTTAGAGGAAAACATAGGCAGAACACTCTATGACATAAATCACAGCAAGATCCTTTTTGACCCACCTCCTAGAGAAATGGAAATAAAAACAAAAATAAACAAATGGGACCTAATGAAACTTCAAAGCTTTTGCACAGCAAAGGAAACTGTAAACAAGAGGAAAAGACAACCCTCAGAATGGGAGAAAATATTTGCAAATGAAGGAACTGAAAATGGATTAATCTCCAAAATTTACAAGCAGCTCCTGCAGCTCCATAACAAAAAAACAAACAACCCAATCCAAAAATGGGCAGAAGACCTAAATAGACATTTCTCCAAAGAAGATATACAGATTGCCAAGAAACACATGAAAGAATGCTCAACATCATTAATCATTAGAGAAATGCAAATCAAAACTACAATGAGATATCATCTCACACCAGTCAGAATGGCCATCATCAAAAAATCTAGAAACAATAAATGCTGGAGAGGGTGTGGAGAAAAGGGAACACTCTTGCACTGCTGGTGGGAATGTGAATTGGTACAGCCACTATGGAGAACAGTATGGAGGTTCCTTAACAAGCTACAAATAGAACTACCATATGACCCAGCAATCCCACTACTGGGCATATACCGTGAGAAAACCATAATTCAAAAAGAGTCGGGCTTCCCTGACGGCGCAGTGGTTGAGAGTCCGCCTGCCGATGCAGGTGACGCGGGTTCGTGCCCCGGTCCAGGATGATCCCACGTGCCGCAGAGCGGCTGGGCCCATGAGCCATGGCCGCTGGGCCTGCACGTCCGGAGCCTGTGCTCTGCAACGGGAGAGGCCACGGCAGTAAGAGGCCCGCATACCGCAAAAAAAAAAAAGAGAGTCCTGTACCAAAATGTTCATTGCAGCTCTATTTACAATAGCCAGGAGATGGAAACAACCTATGTGTCCATCATCAGATGAATGGATAAAGTAGATGTGGCACATATATACAATGGAATATTACGTAGCCATAAAAAGAAACAAAATTGAGTTATTTGTAGTGCGGTGGATGGACCTAGAGTCTGTCATACAGAGTGAAGTAAGTCAGAAAGAGAAAGACAAATACCGTACGCTAACACATATATATGGAATCTAAGAAAAAAAATGTCATGAAGAACCTAGGTATAAGACAGGAATAAAGACACAGACCTACTAGAGAATGGACTTGAGGATATGGGGAGGGGAAAGGTAAGCTGTGACAAAGCAAGAGAGTGGCATGGATATATATACACTACCAAACGTAAAATAGATAGCTAGTGGGAAGCAACCGTATAGCACAGGGAGATCAGCTCGGTGCTTTGTGACCACCTGGATGGGTGGGATAGGGAGGGTGGTAGCAAGGGAGACGCAAGAGGGAAGAGATATGGGGACATATGTATATGTATAACTGATTCACTTTGTTATAAAGCAGAAATTAACACACCATTGTAAAGCAATTATACTCCAATAAAGATGTAAAAAAAAAAAGAAAGAAAAGAAATTAAGATAACTGAGCCCTGCCTTGCTTCCCTTATGTAAATGCAGTCTACCCTGAGTTCTTCTTGGTAAGCTAATGGCACTCTGAGGAAATCCATGGTGAGAAACTGCAGCTTCCTCCCAGCCTTCTCAGCCTGCTCTAGCATTCAAATCTTTGCCTCATGTCAGGCAGGCTTTGAAAGTGTGACCCTGCGTTCCAGACTCACTTATTTTCTTTCCCCAAAATAGGAGTCCTTATTAAAATCCATGCAGCCCCTTCAGCTGTGGCACTGCTGGCTGAGCCCAAGTTGAAAACATTGAAAATAGCAAGTAAGCAGGGGAAAACAATTTTACATGGCTCTTTTGGATCAATAAAATTAATGACTTTTACCAGGAATAAGTTATTCTTACTCCAGCATGGTTAGAGATAGGTGGTCAGTCAGTCTAGGGTGGTAGAATAAGGTTTCCCTGTAAGAGATATTCATTCAGTTAACAAACATTCCTTGAGCATCTGCTACGTGCTCTATGGCAATTGGAAAACATAATTTGGAAAAGTAGGTGTTAAAAACCTCAATTAATTATTTGCTTGGTCTTTATTGAGGTAGGCATCAGGTAGAGTTCTACTCCCAAACGACCTTTTGAAGCAAGTAGGTGCAGACATGTTATCAAATAGTGAAAGATGTAGAGTGTTCTGGACCAAACTAACAAAGTCAGTAGAGGATTAAATGGCATCAACTCAAGCATTTTGAAAGAGCTGGAATAATACTATGAATATGTATAACTCCTGAGTATGCATTAGAATCACCTGTGAAGCTTTCTAAAAATACCTGTGATATCTGTGATACAGCCTAACCTCTGAAAAGCCTAGCCTCTCAAAGTATGGTGCCAGGACCAGAAGCATCAGAATTATCTGGAAACATATTACAAATGCAAACTCTTGAAACTGGCCTCAGATCTACTGACTCTGAAACCCTGTATTAGGGCCCAGAAATTAGTATTTTACCCAATGCTTCAGGTGAATCTGATGAATATTAAAGTTTGAAAATCGCTTCTCTAAATCATACTTTCCAGGGACTTAGGTGTGCTTATAGAAGAAGTCAATTTGTCATTGGATTATTTCATACTCTTGTGGTTCCCACAAAAGCAAAATATAAATGGAGACGTCTCAGCAGAGGAGAATTAACATAAACATGGCGACAGAATCACATTCTTATGAGTTCAAACTAAAGATTCGAAAAGATACACGCACCCCAATGTTCATTGCAGCACTATTTACAATAGCCAGGACATGGAAGCAACCCAAATGTCCATCAACAGAGAAATGGACAAAGAAGATTTGGTACTTATATACAGTGGAACATTAGCCATAAAAAAGAACGAAATAATGCCATTTGCAGCAACATGGATGGGCCTAGCGATTGTCATACTGAGTGAAGTAAATCAGACAAAGATGAAATCACATGATATCACTTATATGTGGAATCTAAAAAAAGGGTACCAATGGGGACTTCCCTGGTGGCACAGTGGTTAAGAATCTGCCTGCCAAAGCAGGGGACACAGGTTCGAGCCCTGGTCTGGGAAGATCCCACGTGCCGTGGAGCAACTAAACCCGTGAGCCACAACTACTGAGCCTGTGCTCTAGAGCCCACGAGCCACAACTACTGAGCCTGCCTCCGCAACAAGAGAAGCCACCACAATGAGAAGCCCGCTCACCGAAACGAAGAGTAGCCCCCGCTCGCCGCAACTAGGGAAAGCCCACAGCAACGAAGACCCAACGCAGCCAAAAAATAAATTAAATAAATTAAAAATAAACTTTAAAAAAAAGGGTACAAATGAATTTATCTACAAAACAGAAACAGAGTTACAGATGTAGAAAACAAACTTACGGTTACCGGAGGTAAGGGGGAGAGGGATAAAATGGGAGATTGGGATGGACATATACACACTATTATATATAAAATAGATAACTAATAAGGAGCTACTGTATAGCACAGGGAACACTACTCTTCAATGCTCTGTAATGGCCTATATGGGAAAAGAATGTAAAAAAGAGTGGATGTATGTATAACTGATTCACTTTGCTGTACACCTGAAGCTAGCACAACATTGTAAATTAACTAGACTCCAATAAAAATTTAAAAATTAAAAAATATAGATATATAGTTAGATAGCAAGTTTAGAAAATCATAAATGGTATAATTAGGTAAGCATGGATTTGGTTGGCCAATGTCAGAATACTGGAAAGCAATAACAATAAAGAGAAGCTTCAAAGAAGAAACCTTTAGCAAGGGCTGCCTTATCCAGTATATAATAAACACATGTAATTCTACCAGCTGAAATCATCTTTGAAGTAAGAGATACTATCTTACTAAATTTATTTCTCAAAGGTCGGCAATGCTTAATGGTTACAGGTTCAGATTTTAGATTTGCTTGGGTTCTTCCACCTAGCAACTCTATGATCTTGGGCAAATTAATTAACCTCTCTGTGCCTCAGTATTCTAATCTATAAAATGAGAAAATAGTACCGACCACATAAGATCGTTGTGACAAGTGTGTTCTTATACGTAAAGCACCAGTAAGCACTTGATAAATGTTAGCTACCATAGTCATTATCATATGTTCTTTCTATCTCCTACTGCATCTGGCCCATCATTCAAGTATTTGTTTTCTTAAATTGAAAGATATTAATAAAAGTCTTAGGAATTTTACGATACATATAAACAGGGAGTGAAAACACGCATAAACAAGGATAGCTAGATTCACTGAGAAGAGAGGCAGAAGATAATTTTTTCATTGACTGATTAATAAGAAAATTTTAAATGAAGGTTGAGATAAATTGATGGATGTCAAACCCATAATTGGCAATTATGAGAACTTAATGGTAGTTGAACAAAATTATAGAGATAAAAGTAGAATCTTAAGATTAGAAAGGATCTTGGCAAAGCGTGTATTCCAAATCAATAGAAGAAAATATATTTGGTAGCATCCCTGTGAGTCTTGGTACAAATACTTCCAGTCATTGAGACCTCGTTATTTGACAACACAGCACATTTGAATTTTTTTGTTTGTTTGTTTTGTTTTGTTTTTGCGGTACGCAGGCCTCTCACTGTTGTGGCCTCTCCCATTGCGGAGCACAGGCTCCGGACGCGCAGGCTCAGCGGCCATGGCTCACGGGCCCAGCCGTTCCGCGGCATGTGGGATCTTCCCGGACCGGGGCACGAACCCGTGTCCACCGCATCGGCAGGCGGACTCTCAACCACTGCGCCACCAGGGAAGCCCAGCACATTTGAATTTTGAACATTTTTAATGCCATAAAGTTGTTACTTATATTGAGCTCAAATCTGCCTTCACACCTTCCAATCACTGTCCTCCTTCCTGTGATTCTTACGAAATACAAATCTTCCTAAGCATTCACACCCACTGAACATATTATAACTGAGGAGAGCTACATGGCTGGATAAAACTAATTTATTTTTCTGTTAGGGTTGAAATAAATACTACCCTGAAACTCAGACATTTAAAAATATTTTTGGATGTGCTTCTCTCTGTGTGAAGGCACCACTACAGACAGGAAGAGAATGAAAGGGACTTGAGACATACAGAGGACCCGACCTTTAGGAGTTTATGGGTATATAGAGGAAGTCAGCTCTGCACACAAGTAATGGGAATAAATGGTTATATGTGCTCTGATAGAAATAAGTAGAGGCTACATTAGGAACACAAGTACACCAAGGAGAAGGTGGTAATCAGAAAAGGCCTGGAAGGTTCACCAGGTAAATGAGGGGGAGGGGCAGACATTTGAAAATTCAGAAAGGCATGAAATACATTGCGTATTTTGGAATTCAAAGTGATTCAGCATGGCCAAAGCTTTGAACACCATGGGGAGGGAGTTCAATGAGTGATAAGCTGAGAGGCAGGCAGATGTCAGAGTCTAGAGAGTGAGTGGTCTTAAGGACTAGTTGTATTAATAGATTGATTCAAAACACAGGCTCTACCCTTGCAGTCACCTTATCCACTACCTCAAGGAATGCCATTAGCCCTGAGACACTTAGCACAGCCTACACGTTATAAAAACCTGATTCATCACGGCCTTATTTCTTTCCAAGGACGTGGTATCGACTCTGTTCTATACAAGGTAACTTAGAGTTCAGTGAAGTTAAGTACCTCATCTCAATCTGAGCACTATGGGACCAGCAGAGGAAAATCAATCTCACAATTTGTTGAATCCCAAGTTTTCCAAATGTTTCCGGGTATTTTTCATGAATTAGAAAATGAGAAAAAGGAAATGGCTGGATAAAGAAAGTGTACCACATCCCAAAGCTTCAGTGAAGAGGAATTGATGGGGTGCAGGCTCCAGTTGTTGGCCAATTAGTGATGAAACCTCCAGAGGAGCATTCTAGCAGGTTCAGCTCCCACAAGACATCTGAACCAAATGTTTTGTCTTCCCTTTGGGAATTCCCAGTCATTAACCTGGAGAAGCTCCATGCAAAACACTCATTTGGTGAAAGGTAGCCTGTCCACACTAATGCACTGCCACAGAATTAACTCTGGGTTAGGAAAATCATGAAAGTGAGCACAGGGAAATTTATAGCACTAATGACTTTAACAAATCTGAGCTGATTAACTGGATGCCATGAACTGAAATCCTTGTGTTCCAATCAATCTTCCAGGAAACTTCATGAAAGCACACTTGAGGGAGAAAATCCATGAGATATTCTAGGCAGGTTTCTTTATAAAAAGAGGGGAATAATCAGGAAAGACACTGACAAGTAGAGTGACTATTAGCCACTAATTCTTAAGTTAACACTCTTTGGTAAATAAATGTCTGCATTTACATTAATTCCCCATAAAAGGAGTCTTGACACTTTTTCGAACAAAGATCCACTTGAGACACTTACTCATCAAAGAAAAATTTGCCCCAATCAGTTGGAAATCATAGGGAAAAGACAGTGATAGGACATTTTCAGGATAAGACCATTACCAGAATGGGAACCCATAAATGATTCGTGAAATGAGTGACCAGTCAGATGAGGAATTGATAGCAATTCATCCAGTATTTAAATCGATAAGTTGCAGAACATTTAGGAAATAATGGTTATGGACAAGAAGTAATGCTAATGATGTAGCATTTGAACAGGAAAGGGGGAGAAAGTTTCTACTCAATCATTACTTAGAGAGTCGAAGGAGTGAGTGACTGCAAACAGGAATGCATCTGGATATACCCTTCTGGGCATCTGTTTGTGTGATTAATTTTCCAATAAAGTTAGAATAAGTTTCTCCTCATGAGCTGTAGAAAACACCCACTCCTTTCTCCGTCCTGTTCCACTACTCGTTAAAAAGCAATTGTTCTTTACATCAAACTATGCAGTGGTTTGTCTCCTTCCATTGGTTGGGTGAAACCACTGCAAATCTGAGTGACTGAATATTCAATGACCATTTTAAAAGCGTCTTATTCAAAAGGAATGGCCAATAGCCTCACATAATTATCACAGCTATGCTAGCTAATGTCTTTTGGTCCTCGGTATCCATTTTTACCTCCTTCTGTGCTCTTTCTCCATCCTATATGGCAAGAGCTGGAAAACTAACAGCTACATTTCCCAGATTTCCTGGCCATTAGGGTTCTGGATGCCATTTACATTCTGCCAATGGAAAGCACTCCTGAAAAATGTGAATTGCAGAAGGAAATGGGGCTCAATCTTCCTGTAGCATTGGTGGCTGAAGGGTAGCCTCTGGCAATCGTAGCATTTTCATTGATTAGACACCATATTTGTGGTGTGGAAAACTGGCACTCCCAGTAGCTTCCTGCAGTTATCTGACCTTGAATAAGTTATGTACCTTCTCTGTCCCTTGGATTACTATTTGTAAATAGTGGGATAATAATATTGTGTGGGGTTCCTTTGAAGACTATTTGAGTATCGGGAAGGAGGTGTTAGGTATTACTTCTGCTGCATACACCCACCTAGAAGAATGCCTGGCGAAAAGAAGTGCTTAATAAGGGCTAGCTAAGAAGATGATGATTTGAGACCAACAGGATACACCTGACAAAGGAAGAGATGTGATGTCAGAAGACGGAGGATAGTTGTATGGCACTTAACAAATTACTTAACCTCTGTGCTTCATTGGTTGAATGTTCTCAATTCAAAGTGGAGAACATAACAAGTTCACAAAATTATTAAATGGGATAATATGTCTATAAACTTTGTAAAGCGTAAAGAATTATACAAGTGTTTATCATTATTAGTTACAACAAAAAGTGCTGAAGAGGGTCACAGGAAGGAGCTGTGACTGCTACAGAGAATCAGGCAAACCACCATGGAGGAAATGGCCTTTGGACTGGGCTCTGTGGAATGGGCATATTTTCTACATGTGGAGACAGCAGAAGCTTGCCAGTTTGAACTAAGGCATGAAGGTGAGAAACTGAAGGGCCAATGTAGAATATATTCTTCTTCTGACATCTTTTCTAGTAGTTATGCCACATAAGCTTTGAGAAACAGTTAAGAGAAGGAATCCTAAGTGGAATCTCCTAATTGGCTTTCTGCATACTTAACATCACTTATGGAAAAAAAAACTAGTCATGGGGGCAGGACACATTGAAAGGAGAAAGCTCATGGGCATGATTATGTAGCCTACAGAATTTAAGATGCATTCTTCTATATTAAAAGCAAAAAAGAAAAAAGAAAGCTTCCTACTAGCAGGAAAATGTCAAGGTGGCTCAGATGGTGAATATTATTCTGTTGCCATGATTCCTACGGTTTGTCAGCATAAGTATTTTTAACACAGGCACGCCACTCACTGAAGAGATGAATGACCTCATGTTAGGTGACTCCATTCCCAACTTCTAAGTGGGGATAATAAGAACAGGTAGAGAGTGGGTTATTTAATGAAAAGGAAAATTATAATGATCATGCTGGTTTCAAGAAGCATGTAAGCAAATTGACCACAGACTCATGAACTAAAAATAAATAAACAAGTAAATTCTGGAGATGATGAGGGCAATTGGAGTCAGGTCATATTCATGTGGCTCCTATAGATATCAAAGACAAATCTGCCTCTTTGAAGGAGATATTCAAGAAAGAAACACAAGGGCTATTTGGCATATAGCTCAGCACCTAAAGCTGTGCCTCATTTTCATCCTCTGTGGATTTTTGATGGTATCAATTTCCACCTAATTTAAAATCAAGAGAATATATTATCATATTCGCCAAGTTCTTTAATTTGAGAAAGTCAACATTTTCACACTGAAAGGCTGTCCTAAACACATCCTGTCTGAAAGCTCATATTGTTTCAAGAATACAGGGTTAAAAGGCTCAGTGCAGCCAGGGATGAAATACAGTTATCAACCATACTGCTTTTGAAACAGGGCTTAAGTAACTCATAAAACAGCAGTTTCTTTTGAAAAATGTTAAGGAGAGAAATATGAGATCAATTCATCAGAAAGATAGCAAGACAGCAAGAATGGTGGTGTCCTGGTTGTTGTGCCTACCAGTACAATACAGTAAAAAGTCAGGAGGAGGGCTCTGCTTTCGTTCTCAGTCCAGATGTGAACTGTGACACGATAATCGATTTAGATCAGCTTATACTAGTAAGTAAAAATCGCAACTCTTATACTCACCATCTACAACTCTTATACATCATCATCAACAAAAGCAATCAAGATTAAGTCATATATGAAAGATCTAAGCCATTGAACCCTGAGCAAAGGAAGTAGGGTCGGTATAAAGAATAATGTTTCAGCACATTGGATGCTCTGGAGTCTGGATTTAAAGACTCAGCCCTGCCATTTTGAGCAAGTGTGATTTGGAGCCAGTTGTATAACCTGTCCTTGTCTCTGTTTCCTTATCTACAATATAGGAGAATAATTTTACATAACTCAGAGACTATTTGTGAAAAATTTTCAAATTCAATGCTTCATTAAAAGACGTACATACACACTGTTATGGTTAATTTCATATGTCAACTTGCCTGGATCATGATGCCCAGGTATTTGGTCAAACATCATCCTGGATATTTCTGTGAAATTTTTTTTTGGATGCAAGTACCATTTAAATTAGACTTTGAGTAAAGCAGATTACACTCAACAATGTGGGTGGGCTTTATCCAATCAGCTGAAGTCCTAACTGAACAAAGACTGACCTCTCCCAAGTGAAAAGGAATTCTGTCAGCAGACTGCCTTTGGACTCAAACTGCAACTCCTCCTTGAGTCTTAAGCACAGTGGACTGCCCCAACTCACCAGGCCTCCACAACTGCATGAGCCAATTCCTTAAAAGAAATCTCTCTCTATATATACACACATCCTGTTGGTTCTGTTTCTCTGGAGAATCCTAATACGTACAACATGAAACAGATGAAATTAATTGGCATAGATGGTTTAAAACAAGGAAGTACCATCTTGATAAGTTTCAAGAGAAAAATCATAGTCATTTCAATATAGGCCCCAAAGTCATTTGATAAAATTCAACACATATAGACACAATTTTAGAAAAATAATTTTAAAACCAATTGAGTTATTCCTTAATATGGTAAGGAAAGCCCAGTCAGGTCAACTTTATGCTGAGTGATCAAGCATTAGAAGCACTCTTTTAAAATTTGCAACTGTTTGATAAGCTCTGGTCAGTGCAATAAACATTGAAAAGAAATGAGAAAAAGATCATTTAAAAACACTGAGATTGCACACCAGAGCAATCCAAAGGAAACTTCTAAACCTTAACTAGAACTCTTTAGTATAGCAAAAAAATGCAAGACAAATATGTGAAATTAATAGCATTTCTGCATACCAAAATTAAACAGCTATAAATATGATTTTAGCTTGTACTAAAGATAAGAAAAAGAAAACAGCTCAGCAAACATTTATTGAATTCCTATTAGATGCCACAAGAACTTTGTTTAAAATGTATATACATGCCCTTTTTCAGCAAATTACTTAAAAATTACTTGTATAGATAATACATTCTTAATAGAAAGAGCAACTGTTATTAAAACGTTTGTTTTTATTAAGTTAACATACAATGCAATTCCAATCAATATTTCACTAGTGTGGGTAGATGAAGTTATTTGAAGCAAATATGCATTCTCTCTACACTCACCTCCATAGGAGGAGTACACTCTGCTCCAATGATGTTGGACTCGGCCATGTAACTTGCCTTGGCCTCATGGTGGGTGAAGTGTACTTTCTTGCATCTTCATATTGGGCTTGGCTCTGTGACTTGCTTTTGGTCAATGAGATGTCAGCAGATGTGAAGCCAGCAGAAGCTTGCAATGTGCTTCCAAAGTTGGGCTCAATCTCTTGTGCTTTTGCCTTCCCCGTGAGAAGAATATACTCCAGTTGGCCCAGAGGTCATCAGTGAAGAGTGACACAGGAAGCAGGCCTGGGCCCAACTTGCATATTTGAAGCTAAGCCCAGCAGAGCCCACTGGATGGGCAGTATCCCCTCTGACCCACAGAAGAGTGAGCAAGAATAAGTTATTATTGTTTAAGCCACTGAGTTTTGGGGTGACTTGTTACACAGCACTGTTATGCACATAGTTGTCTGATACAACCGAGACTTTCCATTTTGTTCAACAAAATGATGTAGAGGTGAATTAATATTCTGAAAAAAAAAGGTGAGCAAAGAGGAAGCAAGTCTAATCCCACAAGGAACAATAATTTTAAAAATAGTATTTACCGGGCTTCCCTGGTGGCGCAGTGGTTGAGAGTCCGCCTGCCGATGCAGGGGACACAGGTTCATGCCCCAGTCCAGGAAGATCCCACATGCCGTGGAGTGGCTGGTCCTGTGAGCTATGGCCGCTGAGCCTGTGCATCTGGAGCCTGTGCTCCGCAACGGGAGAGGCCACAACAGTGAGAGGCCCGCGTACCACCAAAACAAAAATAGTATTTACCAAAAACAAATGTTGATCAATGAACCAAAATAATGAGCACAAAAAATAGAGCTAATAAAAAAATATATATATATACACATACATACATATCTATACATATATACATTCACACACACACACAATGGACTATTACTCAGCCATAAAAAAAGAATGAAAGAATGCTATTTGCAGCAACATGCATGCACCTAGAGAATATCATACTAAGTGAAGTAAGTCAGACAAGGAAATACAAATATTATATGATATCACTTATATGTGGAATCTAAAATATAATATAATATAAATGAATCTATATGCAAAACAGAAACAGACTCACAGACATAGAAAACAAACTTATGGTTACCAAAGGGGAAGAGGGGGTGTAATTAGGAGTATGGGACTAACAGATACAAACTACTATACATAAAATAGATAAGTAACAAGGATTGTACTGTATAACACAGGGAACAATATTCAATACACTGTAATAATCTAGAATGGAAAATAATCTGAAGAAATACATATATAACTGAATCACTTTGCTGTACACCTGAAACTAACACAATATTGTAAATCAACTATATTTCTATTTAAAAAATAGAAAAAAATTGTGGGCAAAACATACTTTTCAGAAAAGTGTTTAGAATTATATGATCCTTTTTTTCTTTTCTTCTTTCTTTTCTTTCTTTTTATTGTATCTATATGAGAAGATGAATGTTAACTGAACCTACTGTGGTAATCATTTCACAGTATGAAAATCGAACCATAAATATATATATATATATATATATATATATG
>NW_006786333.1:2490211-2512326 GCF_000442215.2 Lipotes vexillifer
GAAAGAGAGGATTGTAGGTTAGTGTAATGATAAATGGTTAGCAACGTAAAATATATCCATAAACTTTTACATACACCACAATTACAACTTCACAAATATGTGCATATAGAGAAAGAATATATAGAAAATGATTGCATAACAGGATATTTAAATAAAAGTACTTCTGTCTCAAGGGTTTTGGGAGAAATAACAAAGGCCAGAAAAATATAACAGTTGTGCACAGTATTTCCACGTACTAAAACTATAGGCAAAATAAGCTATACAGGACATTTTGAAATTATCAAAATGCTTCAGTGAGCATTTGCCTATCTCTGGCATATATAAGAAATGTGGAAGAGGCATTTTTTGAGGAGAGAAGTAGTCCCTCTCTTTATCCTCAAGTTTCATAAGCCTTTCCAGAGCAGAGATGTGATTACATAAATGGTAGCTATTATTACAAGAGACAGTACGTGTGGTGGTCAAGAGCAGGAACTCTGGAGCCAGGTTATAAGTCTCAGCAACTCCACCTTAACCTTTCTATGGCCCTGTTTCCTCATCTGAAAAATGGGATGATAATAATACCTACTTATTAGGGTTATTATGAGGCTTAAATAAATTAGTATATGTAAAGCATTTAGAACAATGTCTGGCACATAGTAAGCACTACATGTGTTGGCTTATTATCACCATCATCATCACTATTATTGATAGCTAAGTGTCCTCAATCCAACAAATATTATTAAACTTTATTAGAAAGTTATTTGCAAAATACAGTACCATATGGAATCACCAAAAAGTTGTTTAGTTTGTACCTTTTCTTCCCAGAAATTCCACAAATAATTTACATTGCCAAAAAAGTGGTTTGCTGTACAATAAAAGAAACTGCTGAAGTGTATGAGTACAGCTAAGAGGAATTTAAAAGCTCACACTGACTTCCACATGTATTCTTGGGGGAATCTTTGAAGGACTTGTATTTCATAAGCTTTTTGAGGAGAAGGCAGGAATTATTTCTATAATACTTATTATTTTTCCCGAAAGTATGTTGTATTCAGTATAGAAAATTAAAACAATTATGTATTCACAATGCATTTGTCTTATACATCCCTTCCCTATGGAGCTGGACTAGTATATATTTCAAACTATTTTCAACCACTCATTCTGTGTCTTCCTCCATCTCAGTTAATGGCAATTCCAGCCTTCTAGATAGATACACAGGTCAAAAACCCAAATCCATTTTTTACAATAACTTTATTTTAGAACAGTTTTAGATTTACAGGAAATAAGAGTTCCCATATACCCCACATCCAGTTATCCCTATTATCAAAATCGTAGTTTGGTATGATACATTTGTTATAATGAATGAAACAATACTGGTAAATTATTATTAACTAAAGTCCATACTTGATTGAGATTTCCTTAGTTTTGACCTAACGCCCTTTTTCTGTTCCAAGATCCCATCCAGGATACCACATTACAGTTAGTAGACATATCTTCTTAGGATCCTCTTGGCTCTGGCAGTTTCTCAGAATTTCCTTGTTTTTTCTCTGGTATTTTTCTCATTAGTCAGGGGTTATGGGTTTGGGGAAAGAAGACTACAGAGGCAAACTGCCATTTTCATCACATCTTCCTAAGGGAACATACTACCAACATGATTTATCACTATTGATGTTGACCTTGACCACCTGGCTCAGGTAGAGTCTGTCAAGTTTCTCCACTGTAAAATTACTTTTTTTCCCCATTTCCATGTTTTACTTTGGAAGGAAGTCACTATAAGCAAGCCACAAAGGAGTAAAAGAATACTCACTTCTAAAAGTACTCCAAACAATATACCTATCTAGACATTTTTAATTCTATTTTTTTGATACCAGAAACAGCTGTTTCACAGATAGATATTGCTTAAAAAATAAAGTATTTAATTCTAGTAATTTGTTCTAGTAATAAGTGCAATATGTGCTCATTGTATAAAAACTGGAAAACATGTTTAAGCAAAAGGTCACCCAAAATGTACCACCCAGACATAGACCACTACAGTTAATATTTCGAGGTATTTTCTCCAAAACTTCTTTCTATGTCTACATATAAAAAGTTAAAATAATCCTCTTCATATACTACTCTATCTCGCTTATTACCATTTAACATTAAGAAAAACTGTTCTGTAGTTTTAGACAGAGTGTTCTCGTCTTTACAATTCCCGAGCCTAGCAAAGTGCCCAGCATGTAGTGGCTTCAGCAAGTGTGATCCAGTGAGCTTTCTGACTTGAATGGATGAAGCCTCCATGAAACCATTTAATGTAATTTGCTGACCAAGGCATTCTCAGTCTCTTCCTTTGCCTCACAAGATAACCGAAGTCACAGGCATAGCATCACCAATTTGGGGCCTTGGAAAATGAGTTAGATTAGTGAAATAGTATGTTGTCTGTAAGGACTAAAAGATAATGGTGTGTGAGGTGTTTAAACACACAGGCCTATGATCCTTTATCCCAAATCCTTTTGACTAGGTATATTTTAGAATTCAGAATTTTCAGTTGAGGAGGATGACAGAGCAAATGTTCAGTATATAATGAAACACCACGATTGGGCAAAGGGAAACACATCGTAGTCAAACAGTCATATTTTTTTAATAGCAAAGCATGTGAATAATCACAATAAATAGACCATTTCCTTGTGTTTTATAATTTCTAACAGTGCATTCTAAGAATCCCTTGTGTCTGGGTTATGGGAACACCCTCTAGAGGAGTCCCAAATCCTTTAGCCCCAGTTTATTACCAGCTAGGGACCAAATTTTTGGTTGATTTCTCAGCTTGCAGAGTTCCTAGAAAGTACAAGCAGTAAAATTCAAATTGTAAAACCACTAGGGTACAGGTCTGGCATTTTGAAGTTCCAGGGACAATTTTTTGTTATCTAAAGACCAAAGATATAAATAAGCTTCCTCATCTGTTTTCTGTGCCAGTTTTCATGATTTCTTTCCTAGCTCAACCTTTCACTTGGGGAAAGCTTGTAAAAGCCCAGCTTTAGGATGGGGGAGGAGGGTTTCTCACTCTCTGCCTTTGCTGGACCCAGGCCTTGCCCTCTAACCTGTAGGAACATATAACCTGTTTTGCCTTGCCAGGCCTTGCCCTCTAACCTGTTTCTAACATATATTTGCATATAATTGCTCTCAATATACTTATGTAAAATCCAAAGCCTATATTCCCAAATACAGAAAACCTATTCATGTCAGCTTTAGTTACATGTGTACATTTATTTGAATGTGTGGAGTGTGTGCTTTTACTTCCAAGAAAGTCAGCTCTGTTTCTTAATTGTCGCTATAACTACAATTCGGGAAATGCTATTGCAACATCAGTGTTATGCACGTCTTTAATTAGGCTAGTGCGGCCTGTCACAGCAACTGATCCTACGTATTCTTATTTAGTCTACTTGAAGGTTTAAAATGTTCTTTTTATAAGAGACATATTTCGGCCTCATTAAATTGTTAAGCAAACCAATATAAGCCCTACAACTTGATTGCTATGTTCTAGAAATCCTGCGCTTTTCACTTAGCACATCTTTAGCACCATCTGAAAGAGCACTCTGCCCCAAATACCTGAAATCCTCTGCAGCTCTAATGTGTTAGGGCTCTTATCAGATGGAGACATCTGTCACCACCCTGATTACCAGGAAGATCTGGCTGTGGCATCCTATTGAACTCCAGAGCCTGATTCTCGTATCTAGTAGCTAATGCAAACAAGTTGCAGGTTGCTTGCTCTGAGCACTGTCTCACACCAGGTCACCACAAAAGAGATTAACACAATGACTGATTCCATGGTTTGGAAATTACAGATAGAATCTAGCCTAAAGTTCATTTCCTTCTCTTTCCTCAAAATCTGACATGATCTCAACAGGGAGAAACAATCATTACCTGGAACCGAGCCCTGCGGTACTTTGGTCTTTTATACCTTTTTTCTGCCGCAATTAATTTAAAACGAATCGTTAAAACTTGCATTAAGGAGAAAGCAGAGTTCCCAGGATACTGCCAAGCACAGATGTTTTTTTTTTTTTTTTGAAACACATATAGATGTTATATGCGTTTTACCATGTCCAGGGTCAAAGGATAATACAGTAACTGCCATAAAGCTACAGGTGGATTCTCTCAAATTCAGTCCTGTTAAAACGGAAGGCTGCATTATTAACCAGTAGTGGCATGAGAGGGCAAGTATGAACAGCTAGCAGGTCAGGGATTAAAGCAGGGGTGGGACACAGGGGAAGTATAGGACCTATTGCAAAGTCCCAGCTTCAGCATGGCACTACCTCCTGGTGGCGGTCAGCTCAGACGTTAAGTACTGATGAGGAATTCTGGGTTCTGTGGCCAGCAGGGGCTTTCAGCATTTCAGCACTCAGCGAGTTAGTTGGCACTCATTTTGTTTCCCTGCTTCTCAAGACTTCTTCTCCCCCAAATATAAGAACTTCAGCCTACACTGGTTAGGAAAGGGAAGGGGGACGGGGCGAAAAATGGGAGCCAATCACCAACTGTATTATATTTAGACTGCCATTATTGTGGTGGGATGGGTATTTTAATTCTTTCAATTTAACTCTTCTAGATTAGTCCTCATAGTTTTCACTGCATATTCCTTTTTATGGATCTGGACCAGAAAAAAAAATACTCCAGCCATATGAAATATAACTTAGTCCATCTATTTATCTCTCCTGTGTTCTTTGTACATTTACTTCTTGTACTTTCTTCGGAAGCAGACCATTCAAAAACTAGGTGAATTGATAAGATGAAGCCGAGCTTGAACTGGGTATCATTTACTATATGGGAGGCCTTCACGACAGACTGTCACAGATTCATGAGACTGCTTATACTTCCGCCTGTGCCAAGCCAAAGGGACCGGAACTCATCTCATTTTTGGTTTTTTATTTTATTTTACTTATTTATTTATTTATTTTCACTTACTATTTATTTTTTTTTAAACATCTTTATTGGAGTATAATTGCTTTACCATGGTGTGTTTTTCAAGATAACAAGAGAAGCAAATTTTGCTCCCAAGCAACTCAGCTCTCCAGCGTCCGCGAAATCTTCAACCTAATCCTGCCACTCCCACGCCCCATCTTTTTTTAGACAGTAGTGGAGAGACATTCTTCCTTGTAAACATTTCCGCTCATAAAATTTTTGTCTAGTGGCAGCAATGTCTGATCCAGCTAAAGCACTGGGCCATAAAACCATCATCAACAATGATCATGTTTGCAGATGCTCTAAGTCTGGAAATCATTGCTGGCATGTCTATGTGTTTAAAAAAATTCTTGGACTTCTGGTGGTTTCTAGAAAGCATATGCTTTCTTCTGAGAAATTTCTGGAAAAAACCTCAAGGACCAAGATTTTCAAATAAATAGATCGTCCTGGTTACCACTTGACTCAGCTCAGCCATAGCTATTGACCCTTCTCCAGATTAGAATAGAGTGAATAGGCACACAGGAGTGTGTAGTTATCTTTGAAGCAAAATTTGAGGGCCACTATTATAGCTATTTGCCCCAGAACATCAAATCCACCACTTATCATTTTTGCTATATTACTTTGGCTCTTGAAGATTTTTCATTCTGAGTCTAACAGTCTAATACAATTATCTCTGGCAAGGCCTGCACTTGAAGCCATTATTTGGTGAGGACTAATGCACAGAGAATTTGGGCTAAGAGTAGAGCACAGACATGGGGGTGGGAAGGGTAGAATTTTGAGAAGGAAAGATGAAATCAACAAGGGTCACCAAAATTTGTTTTCCTCCCAATTTAGCCTAGAACTCTCTGAGTTTGGAGGAAAATCTGTCATTCTTTTGGAGTGTTATACATTGTTTTTCAACTTCCATGCAAAATTTTCTGCTTATTACCTGTACTAATGTTACAGCATGGGGCCTCCCTTTCTATCATGCATAGACTAGAGGAATAAGTTAGCTGTATATATCTGCTAGTTTTTACATAAAATGAAATTGCCTATTTCAAATATTTTTAGTTTATTTTAGATAGGTTACTATCCCATTGCTTTTTTTAGTTCAATATTTCTTGCTGTTAAAGTAGATGAAAACGCTTTGTGTGATTCCAGTCAATAAATATCCTACATGGGCTCAGAATGTATTTTTAATTTTTTATTATAAAATAGACATAGAGAAAAGTGCATACAACATGAATGCACATTTAATAAATATTCAGAATGTGAACCCCCATGTAACTTCCAGCTGGATCAAGAGATAGAATGTTGCTGATACCTCAGAAACTCGCACTAATCACAAACCACACATTTCTCTCAGAGGTATCTGCTCTTCTCACTTACGTGATATCTAATTCCCCTGCTCCTTTTTTTCCTTTTTAGTTTTACCTCCTATACATTTCCCTAAACAACATTGTTTAGTTTTGTCTCTTCCTGTGATCTATAAATTGAATCACACTGTTTGTATTCTCTCATTTTTTGCATTTTTGCTCAAAATTATGTCTGTCTAAGATTCATACGTATTATCACATATGGCTGTAATTTCCTCATTTTCAGTGATGTGTGGTATTCCAGTGTATGTAGCACAATTTTAACCATTCTCCTACTGAGAGACATGTGGCTGCTTCCAGGTTCTAGCTGTTACGTATAATGCTGCTACACACGTCATCCACGCCTCCCACTGCATGTGCTCATGCATGTCTCTAGTGAATATACGGATGACTGGAAATGCTGGGACACAGGGTACACAGTTCTTCAGCTTTAATCGATAATGGAAAGCTGTTTTTTCCAAAGTGCTTGTTCCCCTGCTAGTATATGAGTTTCTATTGTTCCACATCATCACCAACACTTGGTATTGTTGGATTCTTGATGTTTTGCCAATCTGACATTTAGTGTACATTTACCTCCTTGTGCTCTTTTCTTCCTTCTCATTGTGGTTTCAATTTGCAAAGCTCTGATTTCTCATGAGATTGGGAACTCCTTCATACGTTTACTTCCTGAATCCAGATCCTTTAAAATTTAAAGTCTGGTACTCTAGACTTTGGTATTTTGGTGTTGTTCACACTGAGCATTTCATGTCATAACTGGCAAGTACTGGGACAGCAAAAGAAACTCATGCATTGAACATCAATTCGGAACCGGGCACCTCGTGCGCTTTGTCCTATTTAATCCTCGTAATAACTTGCTAGTTGACCTTGTTTTTGTTAAGCGTGGGAACTGGCACTCAAATCATGCTTGTGTGCCTCTGTAGTCTAAAAACTCTTTCCAGTAATCATGTTCCCTCTCAAGAGATTACCTCCACATGATCAAAGTAATGATCAATATCCCATAGTAAAGTCATTGTATTAAAAACTATACCAAAAGAATTTCAAAGGTGGCTGGTTAATATGTCTAATTAAATAACTGCAGCCCTACGTCAGTTTTCCCCTTAACACTCCAAAATCCAGTCTATTAACATTTAAACAAATGAAAGGCTCTTTGATATTTGGTGGGATTTCCCTCATGAAAGTTCTTCATGAGACAATTCAGTCACATGTTTCATTTTCTACCCATGACAGGCACTTGTGAAATGATTAACACAATCCAGTAGAGTCATAGGATATTAAATGACAGCCAGAAATAAAAGTAGCAAAAGACAAGAGTGAGACAAACTATTCTCTAAGAGATACATTTTTATATAGGTAATCAATTTATTAGGAACTCAACAAATTCAAGCAATAGACACTTTAAAAAAATTAATTCAAAGCCAATTAAAGGATAAACATCAAGGCTCCTAAAAAGTTATGTTATTAATGGTACCTTTTTTTTTTTTTTTAACTATAAAGGTCTAATGAAAAGCTTGTAAATCCTGCAGATATAGAAACAATTTTCAAAGCATCAAACTAACCAGAAGCAATGACTCAGGCATGAAATTGCCTACAAAAGGGTCTGGACCAAGCCAGTTTTCAACATCCCTCCCTGATGCTAAGAGTAACTCTTGGGATGGGAGTAGCATTCTGTGGGTAACTCTCCTGTCTCGTATCTTTGCAACAATGACCTTTCAATGGGATCTGATCCAAAACTCTTCCCAGTGATGTAGACACACTAAAGACTTGTACCTTTGTCACCAACAACTTCCAACAGGCTTGGACTTGGCATCGATGAATATTAACCTCACATCCATTGAAACAAATGGTGAAAACAATTTTATTAATCACTTCTATACACTTCATACATTTTGTGAGGCCCATTTTATTTCTACTTCGCTCCATGACACAAATCCTTGCTTGCAAAAGTGCTGGCACAGTGTATACTTTCTACTTGTCAATATACCTCCATCCTCTTCTGTACCATCAATTGGCTACAAAGATTTTGAGGTTCAGTGATTATAGGATTTGAATGATTTTAACCCCTTTAAATTTGGAAACTCTTTAAACCCCATTATCTCTGCAGCCACTGAGAATTTTTAAATCAGCTTGGCCTCTTCTAGCTCCAGGTCTAAGGATTACAGAGTTCTAAAGAGTATAAATGCTTCTCTGCAGTTCTACAAAGAGCCGTCCCCAACCAGTTGACCTCCAAGAAATAAAGCCAGCCAGTTCTCCAGCTGGTAAGCGCTGATCAGAGTTTCTAAATGGAAAGATATGTATGTTATGCCACAAACCACCAGGAAAACATGTAATTGCTTCCTCAACTCCACATGAAGCCAGTGAATCAGAAGATTTGACGTAGGAGGGGCAGCAGACTTTAGACGTGTGTCAGTAAATGTCTAAGAAGGAGGAAACAGAAAACGTCAGGGACCCAAAGAAGCTCACTGGGGTGGAGAGTAATGAGTTCCTTGATTGCAAGCCACCTTGCTCCTAAAGAAAAGCTGTTGCCACGGTTACCCTCAAACCCTATGTAACCTTCTGAGGTCTTACCTCTTGCGTCCTCACATTTATGTATCCATAGTGAGCTCGAAGGGGCCGCCTGTATGTATAGGAGAATGGTATCCATTTTGCACCAGGTTGTCCGAAGCAGTTTAGTAGCAATGGAAAATTCACTTCATTCACAAGGCGCACAACCAGCAGGAAGAGGAACGCTGCTATGAAGCTCACTGCAATCACAGACTTTCTCTACAAAACAGTCAAAAAGAAAAGAAGAATGAATGACTTTCAGTCAAAAGCAGTCTCTGAGAGGTGCTTCCTCTCCCTTTCTCTTTCAAAGGGATCAAAGGACTTTGTCATTTAGGATATTTCACTTGGAGACAGAAAATAATCATTTGGTGACCAGGTTGCCCTAGTGTGCTGAACCTCTGAGAACAAACAGCAGATTTCTTGGATTAATCTTTCCATCCCATTCCAATCCCTCCTTACCTTCCTACCTTCCTTGGTGACTCCTATGCAGTTTTCAAAACCCAAATCAGACATTCCCAGCTACAGGAAGCCTTTCCTAACTGCTCAATTCCCTCCCCATCATTATCCCCTCAGCCCCAACCTATCTACCCTAATAGAGGTAAGAAGTCCCGCCACTCCAATACGTTGAAGGCACTTCTACTGTTGTGCATTTTTCATGGTATAATTCCTTATGTGACTTTTCCTGCATGTAATTTTGAGTTCCTGGAGAAGTGGGGTGTACTGTGCCATACTGCTCTGCATATCCTAGGTCCTTAAACAGTAGCTTACATACTGTAGGCACCCAACAAACACCTGAGTGAATGAATAAATGGATTTTTCACATTCTTATAGACCCAGCCTCCTTACAAATCATATTCCGCTTCTTTACCTAGCACCCTCTACAGGAAGGAAACTTTGTGTTATACGATACGCAAAAGATTCAAAAAGCTAACAATAAGAGTAGGGAAAAAAAATCCACGTCAAGCAGCATAACAACATCCCCTAAACATGCTGTCATCAAACCAGAGTAGGAGCAACTGCATCTGACTGCCATGGGAAAGGAGAGATGTATTTGAGACTGAGCTTGATAAAATTCATGCATTTTAATCAATAGAGATGTGCGATCAGAGATTTCTAGGAAGAGGAAACGGAGTAAGGAGGCAAGACAACATGAAGTTATTCATAGCCACATAGCACTTTGTTTTACTGGGACACAGAGAAGAAGAAAAAGCTGAAAATACAAACGATAACTTTATGGACTGTCTCAGATACCAAGCTGAGAAGTCTCTACTGGATTTGTTAGTTGATGGGAAGCAGAAGGAGATTTTTGTCTGTTTAATTTTTGAAATGTGAATGTTTTAAGTTATTACCAAACGCCAGTGTGTAAGGTGCTCTGGAGCAGGGAGAAACCAAAGATAGGCAGCAACTAGTTAGGAGAGCATTGCAATTGGCTAGAACAGAGGTAATGAGGGATGGAAATGAGGGCAGTGGCAGGGAGTGTAAAATGGTGAGAAAAGACATGAGAAACTCAATTTGGTAGAAGACAGAGAACTTGGCTACAGAAAACAATCTGACTGGATAGAAGTGGCAGATGGAAAATTCAGAGATGCCTGAGATTTTGAGTCCACGTAACTGCAATAATACTGATCATATCAGGAGAAACCAGGGTGGTTAGGGCAGAACTGATTTAAAAGAGTAAGAAGACGAAGCCCTTGGCTTTCTAAGTCCTACTTTTCAAGGACTGATGGGTCATCGGGATGGAGCCATCAAGGGGTCAGGCAGAAAGTCAAGTCTAGAGCAAGAAGAAAGAGCAGAGCTGAGGGCAGATGTCAGGAACAACTCAGCCTTGTCTCCAGGGTGAAGATGTAACCGAAAGCGGGGGTCCAGCTGCTTGCTGCTCAAAAGTCAGTACTAAAGAGGCAAGGTTGATGGAAAGGAAAGTTTGCTTTATTTTGGATGCCAGCACCGCGGGGGAGGGTGGACACCTGCCCAAAGGCTGAGTGCCCCCCGCACTGACAACCAGCGGTCAAGAGCCTTTAAAGATGGTGGGGGGAGGAGGGTCTATCAGCTCTGTCATCTTGAAATTAGTCATGTGGAGATCTGATCAGCATCATCTTGATTGTGTTAGGGACAGTTAGTCTGAAGTTCCAGGGTCGGATGGTTCCTATTTCTTTGAAGCCAATTCTCAGAATTGTGGCAGCTTATGTCATGGCTACAGTCTTGTCATCACGTAGTTAACTTCTCCCATCTGGTGGGGGTTTCAGTATCTATAAGACAGCTCACAGGATACGGCTCAGAATGTTATCTATAGCCCTTAAGGAGGAGCTAAAGGTCCTCAACTAGGCTTACTGACTAAACTATTATTATTTAGTCTTGCTGGACTGTTTTCCTTTGCTTCTGCATTTTCTCACTTCTCTGATTAAACTTATTCTCTGGCTAAAGTTTTTCCACAGACAAAAGGCAGGTGGAGGACATGGGGGGTGGGGACCACAGGGTCCCACTGCATTTCAAAGACACAGTGAAACATTCCTTCCTGAAGTTGGGCTTCACCCCTGATTCTTCTTCAAACTTAAGGGAAACTAAGTAACTTTCTGGGAATGGGCGCTGTTGTATTTTTAGCTCGCCACTTCCTGGTGGAATTGGCTTCCTTTTACTTGTCACAGAATGTCCCAAAGGAGAAAAGAAACCCAAAGGTGGCCCCTGTATCCTCCCCGGTCAGAGTCTCCGTCAGGGCAGTAGAGCAAGGCCACAAAGTCAGACACACCTAAAAGAAGTCTTTGCTCTTGTTCAGCTCCCGTGATGTGTAAAAGCCCATCCATCCCCCTGGTCCAGCCAGCCCAATTTTCCAATCACCTGAAAGTCCCTTGAGTTCTGCCTCCTCAGAACCCCTCATCTCACCAGTAACTACCACAGCCTTACCTCATTTAACTTTCTAATCATGAAAACCTGTTTTAATTTGTTCCTCTGTGGAAGCACTATGTCCACAACATCGCAATGTGTCAAGGTAACAGCTTAAATGAGGTGACGGATCTTACAAGTTGAAAGGGACATAGACCAGAACAGATGGCTAAATAAAAGCAAAAGGGCCAGTCACCCATTAAGTAAACTGGTAAGAACCTTTTTTACGGGTAGATTGTTGCAAAACAGCAGCTTGCTTTGAAGGAGACCCAGATGGGATTTGTGCCTTTGTCTATTCCAGAGCCCAGCACGGCTCTCTGCTTCTCTCAGCTGGCGCATTGCATTGCACGGCTGAGGGTTTGGGGACCAAAGCATGGAGGGCCTTTCTGAATTCAGTGATCTCACACAGCAACACATACATAATGCATCCATGAGAGGAAAATAAATCAGCCCTTTTGACAGAAACTTCAAAATGGAATTAAATCACACTTGTAAAAGCCCGCTCCCCAAGTAATCCGTGTCTGCCTCCCATGTTCTGTCAAAGGGAACCAAGTAATGAGCAGAGAGCAGACAAGGGGAGCAAACGGGGAGTGGAAGCCAGACACCGACTCCTCTGTGCTGAGCCTGGATCACAGTCTGCAGTGGGCAGATGGGCTCTTTTCACAGCTCTGGCTTCCAGCCCCATTTCTGCTGCATTGTCTGAACCCGATTCTTTGCCTTTCTTTATATTTCCATATTCTTGTTTAACATGAACGCGTTCCCATAGTGCTGATATAAAACCACCCTGAAATTTCACTAGAAGAGGTCTAATGTCAAGAACATTCTGGACACAAGGACGACGGGACTCAACATAAAGTACATTCTTCTGGTAGAGTCACTTCTGCCAGATCATGACCTTGAGCTTCAACAACTACAGTGAAAACCATGGATGAGGCTACTCACAATCTACAGATACCAGAATGCAGCGAGAACGTGTGTGTCTCTGTGTAGGGATGTGGGAGTTGGGGAAGTAACAAAATACCAATATCCATGATACACGTGAATATATTCACTCCTTCAAGGTGCAACTGCTCATTGAGTCCACATTCTGTGTAGACTTGGCAAGGTGCTGAAAAACAGAAATAAAACCATAAAAGACAGACAGACAGACCATGCTTCCAAAGAGTCACGATTCAGTGCACCTGGCAAGTAAACAGGAAATTATAATACCACATATCAAATGGGGTGATGGAGGTATGCACAGGGCACTGTGGCAGTCCAGAGGAAGACGGGGGAGAGCCGCGCCTGGGACAATTCAAAGAATGCTTGTCTGAGGAGGCGATGTTCAAATGCAGTCCTGAAGAACAAGAAGGAGTTAGGCAAGTGGAGATGGGAAGGCCATGCCAGGCGGAGGGAACAGCACAGACAAAGGCACAGGAGTTTTTGAAAGGCCTTAATTTGGTCAGAAACGTGCAAGTCATTTGATAAGTAGTGGGAGATATGCTGGGAAGTGGACAAGGTTCAAATCATAACAAAAAATAATAAGCCAAATGCATTAAGTCAGATGCATTTATCTGTCCCATCTACCTTACATTAGGATAATGAAAGGATAACTACATCAAAGTGCTGTTTTATAACTCTCAAATATTCTTCACTTTCCAATCAAATGTCTCAATCACTTCATTTTATTCCGAACTGCCATTTAACGCACCACACCTTGCTTCCAGTTGTTTGAATTAAGTTTAGCCCATCAGTTGCTTGTTCTTTTAAGTGTTTTGAGTCTATCAACAGTCAGCAAATTAGACTCTACTTGTTTACACATGTGTTCTACATCTAACGATTTGTTTATGGATGTGATCACTGCTGCCTTTATTGAGGTAATCAGAGCATCCCCTAGATTCAACAACCAACATTTAGGTAAGACAAAGCAACAGTAGGTAATTGTCAAGTTTATAATGCATAAGATTCAGTTCAACAAACTTTTCGTACTGCAGAAAACAGACATAAATTTAATAAGTCATAGCCCTAAGATCAGACATGTGAACATTAAATGATATAATGGGTGGAAAAAGCAGAGCACAGTTTTAGGCACATAGTGAGCACTCAAAAATGGAAGGTGTCACTATTATGATATAACCACTAATTGTGAGATCCTTGGTGGACATCAGCCAGTGGTGAGCATTGGCCAGCCCGTGGGAACAACGATAAGAACTGAGAGATATCTTTTTCTTAAATATTCCAAGCAGCTGCAAACACTTGAACTATTCAGTACAACTCATCCACACAAGCTCTGAGAGAATGTCACCGTGCCCAAATAGATCTGATGAATTGCTTTAGGGAAAGCTTTCTCCTTCTTTTGGGCAAGTCTGAAGGGGCCTTTAACAGCTGAGACATTTAGAATTTAATCCCCTCTGTGCTGCAAAAATATGCATCAAAAATGTGGCATTCCCGTTGCTCGCTCTTTAGAGTAGGATATCAGACTTTATAGCAGAAATACCTATTTCAAAATAAAACCCACAGAGAATTCATGATTTAGGGAGAAAACAATTGCTGAGATTTGGACCTAGCGATTTTGCAACCTTTATTAACATTTTTATGTTTTTATTCTTTTTACCACAGACTTTAACCACAGAATAAATTCTTTAACTTTTAGGTTAGTCGGTTGCTAGATTTTTGGTTTCTTTTTCGTAAATGATAAACAACAGTACAAAGGCGTATTTTTCTACTTAAATCGTATTATTTAATGACTGAATTAGTTGCTTACATGGTAAAATGGTGCACTTTTGTCCACATGCTGTCATTCACTCAATAATAAATATGAAAGCACAGTGCCAACTGTATTATGTATACCGTTACCCAGTAACCTCCCACACTGATAGGACCCTACTCATTGCTTATTTGTGACCTGATCCAATATAACTTCTTTTCCCATATAAAAAGTTGTGCCACTGGCCAAGCTCCAAATCTGGTTCTCCCTGAATACAACAAAGCTTCATCCCATTTGCACAAGGATGAATTAGCAAAGCTCAGAGTATATACATAAAACCCTTCATTTGTTTCACTTTATTTATTGAATCAACAAACTGGATCCTGCTTGCTAAACTCTGGTGAACTCTGGGGGAACTCTCACTCATTTGTTGGGGGGATAAGAAAAGGAGGGTAAAAAAAGGTGGACAATTCTAGATTGGTGGAGTCCACACAGGAGCTTACCAAGGGCAGCCTTAGGCAGCATAGCTGGTAATAGAATCTTAGAGGCCATCAAGAAGAGAGTGGTGAATGTCAAAAACAAGGTCAACATGGGAGAATGAGCGGCATTTCAGAATCCAGGAGGCTGATGAAGAAAATGTGATAGGTAAAAACAATACATTTTG
The DNA here is from genome assembly GCF_000442215.2 of Lipotes vexillifer. Classification (NCBI taxonomy): domain Eukaryota; kingdom Metazoa; phylum Chordata; class Mammalia; order Artiodactyla; family Lipotidae; genus Lipotes; species Lipotes vexillifer. Next base: position 2,505,243 of record NW_006786333.1, read on the forward strand.
AGAGCAGGTTTTGAAGAAGGCAGAGGAAGTGAAGCTAGAGAGGCAGGAAGGGATCTGGTTATAGGAAGTTATATATCATGCCAGAGTCTGGACTTTTCTGCAGAATACAAAGAAGGGGTCTAAATGTGGGAGAGAGAGGGTCAGACCCGATCAAGGAAAGCTCACTCTGGAGGTGGTGTAGTCAGTGAATGGAGAGGCGGGAAAGACCCTTCAAGAAAGATAACGACAAAAGCCATCAATGGGCTACTGCTTCAGATGTCACTAATGGACACTGAATTCTCAATATGAAAACCGCAATTGTTACTTTCAGAGACTGGCTTTTCTTCTCCTAGTAGGGCCAGTGGGAATAAAGTCCAGATCTAGCAGATATGGATGAATAATCATCACAGACTTAAGAGAAGAAAATATTTAATGAGTGCTATTAGTTGGAGAAATATTTCTGTAATCCCTACTTTCCAGATGAAGAAATAGAGATATGAAGAGGTTGAGTAACTTGCCCAAGGTCACAGAGCAAGAAGATAGTAAAGACAGGTACTGAACTCAGATATTCTGACTCCAGAGTCTGTGTTTTACTGTATGAATTAACTAAGTTGTTGATTGTTACTCATACTCATGTTCAAACAGGAACACTCTTACAGGATTGGTTCAGAAATTTTAAAAACTGGTACTAGCCATTAGCAGATTTTGTAGTACATTTTGTCAATAAGCAAAATACCTAATTCATATGGAAAATTAAGAGGCTGATCTGAAGCATAGTAATTATATTATTTCAAAATCAGTAATTTGTGGACAAATTTAACTCTGGCTCTATTCCCAGTATGAAAAAAAACAACTACAGGGTACCATTGATTAGCACTAAGGGAAAATAAAGCAATTATTCTTCCACTTCTGCTGGAGGATATTAGGTACCCTTTGTCAATCAATAGTGTGGAGCCTTAATTCAGGCAGTTTATAGGAACCAACATGACAGAATGGGTATGTCTTTTTTTCTCAGCTCCACAATTCTATAATCTTTTTATTCAGTGAAGATGCAGCCAAACAGCAAAATGTTGATGGTTTCTTTAGATAAATACATGCATAAATATATAAATAAATAAAATCAAAATGAATTTTTTACAGTAGTAGAACACCTTCAATATGGTGACCTACTTTAAGAATTTGGAGCCATACTTGTATATTAATGCATATATGTGGAATCTAGAAAAATGGTACAGATGAACCAGTTTGCAAGGCAGAAATGGAGACACAGATGTAGAGAACAAACGTATGGACACCAAGAGGGGAAAGCGGGGGGTGGGAGGTGGTGGAGGTGGGGGGGATGAACTGGGAGATTGGGACTGACATGTATACACTGATGTGTATAAAACAGATAACTAATAAGAACCTTCTGTATAAGAAATAAATAAATTAAATTAAATTTAAAAAAAAGAATTCGGAGCCACATCACACATCACCTTCAGACAGTCCAGTTCAGACTGGGTACAATCCAGTAAGAATTACAAATCCAATAAACAAAAGCCAAAGCAGTAGAGTTCTCATGGGCACCCCCATTGTCATAAATTATTCTGTTCAAAACGCTAGTCCTAGAGAAAAATTACAGATGGCCAAAACTTCAGGGATTTTTTTTTCCCCCAAAGGAGACTTCTTATAGCTGCAGACACTAGAGAAGTTCAAGTTAATGTGAACATTCTGAGTGTCAGATGGCACAATAAGCGGTCACACTGAACTTTCTAACACATTTTAAAACCTAATGAAACATGTCAATGAGTTTTCAATATGCCTGCACATTTTCCTTCTTTTATTTGAGGAGGGAATTAGGTTTCCTGACCCATTTCGACTTTTAAACTGCGACAGTACCAAATGAAAAACATCATGGCTACATTCACTGAGTTTGTCTATTTTGTAAAATTATATAAAACCAGTTTTATATCATTTTGCTTCTTCATCTTTATTGTATTGCTTCAGCATATATCCTTTCACATAGCAGAAAAAAATGAAAGTTCTTCAGAACCACAAGATAGAGCTGAAGACAGATATTGAATATGAAAAATGAAGGACCCCGCAAGCAGTCTCTCAGTGTGGCTGTACAGATAGACACAGAGAAATTTAATCCAAAAGACTGGTTCTCATGATGAGAACCTCAGAGACTGGGGCAGATGAACCTGAAGTTATCTTTTCTCCTTTTTTCATTAAATCCTTGTACTTATGGGAAGAAATATGTTCCAGTCCACCTGTTGCCCTCTCCCTGTCCCCTGACATTCTTTTGAGGGAAGAGAGGGGCTAACTAACCAGGGGCAATGAAGATAATTAGGTCATCAGACCAGGTGCTTTTGTTTTATTCTCAGCCAACTTACAGTCTTCATCGGCCTTACTTGGTTTCTACGAACATCTGCTTGGCATCTTTTACTCTTAAAAAGATGAGTTTGTCTTTTAGAATCCAATTCTTACTTTGTGTTTAGGACACAGAAGTGGAGCATAAGGATAAATTCTGGTGGTCGTAATGTCATTAGGGAGGGAGTCCTGCCCAGAAGCATCACGATAACGATGAGAATGACAATGATGAGGACGATGATGATGACACCGAGTTTTCTTACCATGTCACATGAATCCATGTGACATTACACTATAAAACACTTACCTTTTAAGCACTTTCAGGCCTACCACCTCACATGATTCTCCACATAGCCAGTGAAGTAAGAAGGGATGGTTGGATGCTTGAAAGCCTCATCTCCCATTTCTCCTTTCATGCCCTCCATGTTTCCACCTGGACTTCTCACCATGCTCCAACGCCCCATGGCTACCCAGTTCCTGTGACTTTGTCAAGGCGGCTCCACACTGGTGCCCTGCTGTTTTCTACCATCCCCATCTCTACAAGTTCAAATATAACTCAGCTTAAATAGTGTAGCCCCCCTAAAGCCCTCTATTTCTCCCTGGCTTCCAGTTCATGGATAAGGGTAAGGTGGGGTGGTGGGTAGTGAAAGAAGATAGAAGAAAAAGATAAAGAGGAATGCAGAGGGAGGAAGGGAGAGAGGGAACAATTCCTCTATAATTTTCTTTATAAAAATTCCTTGAGGACGTGAACAAAGGCTGAGAAACATCTCTCATACAGACAGCATCAAACACAGTGTCTTGAACTTAAAAGACATTCAGTAAATATTTGTGGAAGAAAGGAAAGAATAAAGGGGAGAAAGAAGAAAGGACGGAGGGATTCAAAGTTATTCTCTTCTAAATATAAGCAGTAAATCATCCAAAAAGTTTTAGTTTAGGATCATTAGGAAAAATGTTTTTCTATGAGGGGAAAACCCACAAATTGTTCCTTTCTTTCTTCTTCTTAATTCACCTCACTTGGAGATTTCTGTGTCGGTTTGATGTGAGTGTGGAGGGGAGGTCGGGGAGGAGGGTTAGGAGGGGGAATATAAAGCGAAGTGGGAAGAATTTGAGTCTTTGTTAAACTGGACTTTTCACTGAGCATTGCTTTGAAGTTCCTGATAGAACTCTCAGATCTGCTTAGAGCAACATCATTTATACAGCACATCATGAAAAGACTTACAAGAATTCACATTTTTTAGAAAACCAACTCTTGTCTGAGGAGAACACTTAAAGCTAGAATTCCACATCATGGAATGAAAAGTGCATAAAAGAAGGATTGCCTGTCTTTCTAATAAGGACAATGGCCTATTTTCTGAGAGAAGGAACTTACAACTGTTTGCTGTGTGCTCAGCAAGTTATCAGGTATTGTGCCAGAAGCTTTATAGGGATGAAATTAGATTCTCACCAGCAGCCTACCTGTAGACTCAGGGTGGTCAAGTTACACTAAATGAGCCAATATAGGTATCCTTGGGCACATTGCTTAACCTGTTTGTGCTTCTGTTTTCTTACTTAAAATTGGAGAAAAAATAGTACCTGCCTAATGTGATTGTTAAAGGTTTAAATGAGTTACTACATATGAAGGGCCTTACAAGTACTGCCTGGAAAAGGGAAAGTGCTCAGCACATGTTAGCTTTTGCTGTTAGAGTATTTCATCAGATCTAAGACACCATCAATTGTTCATCACACCATTACTCTAAATATGATGAGAAAGGAAAACATGATGGGGAGTCTAAGATGTCTCTGCAAAAAGCTGACACCAAAATACTATTCCCTTAAAGTCAGAATATTCTAAAAATAGAGCTGCCATCCAGAAAGGCACAGCAAGAAGAGAGAAAGGAAAAATAATCCCCCCTGAGAACTTGAACCACAGTCAGATACTCATGCAGGTTTTTGATACAAGTTCACACTACCAGTGTGATTCAAGGTAAAAGTCAGTAAATAATTCAAATTTAAAGTGGTCTCCGGATGGTAGTATCCCCAGGTGACCATCTGAAACAACACAAATCCTATCTGGAAGAATTAAACTTTGTTGTAGGCAAATAGCAACTGCAAGGTATTGTGTGTAAGACACACCTCCTCTCAGATATGTGAAAAAATAGAAAAAACATTTTTAAATACATGAAATATGGCGGTATTATTATACTTGTCATGGTTATCATTGTCATCATCATCATTCTAGGGAACAAAGAGAATCAGGAACGGAGCCTGGACTATTTTAAACACCTGTCCCTCACCCTAAAACCTAAAGGAAGTATAACCTCAAATCCATGAAGAGAGGATGACAGAGTCCTGGAGTTTCCCAGGACATTGGAAATCACCAATGTAAAAACCCTCTGGGTTTTTTTTCTTCTTGTCAAGACTGCACAAGTTAAAAAAACAACAAACCCCCCTTTTTTTGAAAATAGTTAGACTACTCTTCACACACGTTCATATGGACCCCATCCTCATGCACAGTTATCAACTACTGCACCTCCCAGCATCTCTTTAAAGAATCCTCTTACAGGTCAAAGTTGAACCTTGGTTGAGGAACACATACATATTAAACAGTCTTTCGCTGAACACAAGTACAGTTTTTCCAGGGTACAGGTCTCATGATGATAATAAGTAGTATTGTGCCAAAAACACTTGAATTTCTAAGTAACAGTTTTCCTATTAATTCTGGATTTAACATTCGACTGTAATTTGAATTGCTCATGAAACATAAAGCATATTAGTTTATTACTTATAGTCTCCTGTGCTAAAATAGCAAAGGCAGAAAGATCTCCCCTGTTACGCACAAGGTCTGCCATCAGTGAGGCTTTGATATTTTTTTTTATCATAACCAGATCAGTCAGTGCCATATTTCCAATAGCCTACTAGCCACCTCTATTTGGATGTCTGAGGCAACTCAAGTTCAGTAGTAATAGTCCAAATCCAAACTAATGATATCCTCTACCCGCAACCCTCTCTCCCTCACCTCTGAGTGTGCCTCTGAGTAGCTACCACTAGTTACTTTGGAGCCCCAATAATTAAAATCTCAACTTTGCTTAGTATGACATGGGGCATCTTAATTTTCTTTCTCCCTGTTCCTGTTCCTCATCTATAAAATCATGGAGTCATTATGAAAATTAAATAATGAGGTAACACATAAAGGACCGAGCTTAGGACTGAGCACATAGCAGGCAATCAATGATCATTGATTTCCTTCTCTTCTCCACATATTGGTTCCCCTGCACAAGCTATGCTTCCTTCACGGAATGTCTTCTTCTTTCCTTTCTCTATAAGAAAACTGCTACTTATTCTTTAAGACCAAACCCAAAGGTCATCTCTTCTGAAATGATCCTGACTCTCCACGACGATTTTAGACCACTTTTTTCTGAAGCATAATTCACAACACGTGGTAATTATTTGATTACCAGTCAACCTTCATCATTCAACCAAATTCTGCAAACACATGGCATACCATGCCTCCACATTCTCTCCAGACAGACATTACTAATCAACCGCAGTACCATTTCTCTCCAAGTGAGGATGCAAATTCAGAACACTTTCAACACAATGCTCCAGTCAGTAGTGATGCTAATAAATGCGACCTGATATATTTGCCTCTGTGGCACAAAACAGTTAGCAACTAAAGGCCAGAGGCTATACCTTGATAAGTCTATAACTCATGTGACCACAGATAAGACTGCTATCCTCTCTAGGTCTCAATTTCCTCATCTGTATGATAGAATGTTTTTAGGATCCTAGCTGGCTCTCAAGTCTAAAGACACTATAATCATGACCAGGAACCCTGATTGGTCGTAGCTGATGTCACTTCGAGGAAGGTTTGCAGCACAGCTCTGTAATAGCCCCCACTCTAGGTCCAGGCCCATTTTTTATCACAGAGTTACGCATGCCTTCAGACACTTGAAAATTGAACCTGGTGTCTACGTAATTGAAATAGAAATGGAATGAGAATTTGTGATCTCTCAACTTGTTAGACAGCAGCTGACACTTACCAAAGCCTACCTGATTGCAGCAATTTTGCACCTGCTGAGAAAAAGTTTGCAGCAAAAGAGATCATTCCTTTTTAATCCTTGTCTGAAAAGAAGCTTCCATATACTTTCACCCAGTTATACAGAATAGGATCAGGTTCAGTCTTTCATATGCATATGGACACTGATGGGTTAACACCCCTGGTCAAACCACCTCCACTGAGCCCTGACACTCACAATAGGAATTTTAAATGTCCACTGAGTTATTTTGTTGAAAACCTGATATCAAAGCAAAGAGGGTCTGAACATTTTCAATTCTACGTATATTTATTAAAACAAGAAAAAAAAACCAAAGCTGTTCCTGTATCTTATATGTGACTGCATAAAGATGAGGTTTCTCTGGAGATTGTTACTTCTATAAACCAAATATTCAGATTTATTCAGTAAATATTATCATAAAAATATACACAAAGGTAGTTCCAGGAAAAGAATTACCAATAAATAGTTGTGAAGAAACAAAGGTCACTTTCCCAAATTTAGAAACAGATTCAGTTGATGGGAGGTAAGCTTGTGCTAGATCTTCATATTTTAAATAAATCTCAGCTTTGGTGCCCAAGACCCAGCCTAGGCGTGGGTATTCTTTTGCAGAATTAGGTCCCAATGACTGAACTTGCACAATCCCACCACCTCCACCACTGAGCCGCCCATTTAATAAATGTCTCTGTTCACTGTTGCAGTGATTGGCTTAATATCTCTTT
>NW_006786333.1:2512336-2516985 GCF_000442215.2 Lipotes vexillifer
TGAAAAGCAGAAGCTCTACCTGTCTTGTTCATCAATGCTTCCCCTTTGGCAAAAGCAGCCAAGCCGGAAGCCTTGCGTAAACAAACCTCCAAAACACATGAGTAATCTGGGAACGGTTCTGGAGGCCCAGGTGAGTACGACACAGTTCACCTCTAGCCACGTATCTCCTGGACTAGCTCAGCGACAAGGGCGAGGCCACCTCCACACCCTCATTTCTTCTTGAGCACCTGACCACCAATTCGTAAGATGGTGCTTAGAAAACACATCATTCCTGTTCACTTAAAAAACAATATCTGCCAAATTTGTTAGGTAATTTTCCAAGGCATGAAGTTGGCCCAAAGTCAGCATATTTTGACATTTTTCTGTATTTTGTTATTTTGGGGCGTTATTTTGCAAATCGGGCTTTGCTCCTGATTTTAACAAAGCCTCTTCTTCCTGAGCAAAATAGATGAGCAGTTCAGCAAGACAGGGCAGCTTTTATCTGCAAAAAAAATCTGCCTTTCAGCAAAGCAGATAATACCAGCAAAACGAAGGCAAACACAGGCAATATTTCCTGTATGTGAATTGTGATTCTTTTCTCCAGTGGGATGAGCAAGTGGCAAGATAGTTTATTCCCATGTGGCACTGATAGCAGGCCCTGAATACTTCTGAATATATCACTTTTATTGCCTTTTATATTGAATTACTGTGAAAGAAAAAATACTTTTGTGAGAATTCAAAATCAAAATACTTTAAGATCTTTGAGAATCCACCTCCAGGACATAAAGAAAAGCTTAAGAAAACAAATAATTCTGTTCCGCTGAGCAATACCAGATACCACTCCCACTGAGAGAGGGCCGCTTCACAGAAAGGGAGACGTTATCAAATATTTATGCTGACTTTCAGGGAAAAAGGTTAAGTGTCCTATTTGGGGTCCAGGCACACTGAGCCTGTCTCTGCTGCTTTAGAACTTGCCATGTAAGGGACAAAATTTGCCCCAGGGTGCTTTAGCCTGTAACATTTCAGCATCACATGCTCCTTCTGAGACTTAATTTAAGATGCTTCCTAATGGTATATTTCATTAGAATGCTCACCTTTCCATTATCCATCAATCATAAAAATTCTTATTCAATATATATCATTTCTTAGGTTTTCAAATATGTTTTTAGTAGATTTCCTCTTCTTTCCATGCAATCAAGAACTCCACAAACCAAGATAAGCTGTTTCAACCACTTTAATTCTAGGCTTGTCTTTTTCTATTTAGGTGAGAAGTTGTCTGTATGGTAAGATAAAGCCCAAGTGGCTTAGCATGATATAAAAGCCCCTTTATGGTCTGACCTCTGACTATTTGTCCAGCCTAGCTCTCGGCCTCCCCAAGCTCATTCTTCATATCTTAGCTATAGTAAGCATCCTGTGGTCCTTGAAATGCTCCATGCTTTTTGATAGCTTCATATATTGGTATAGTTCCTTCTATCCAAAATTTCAGTTTGGGGGAAAGAAAACAACAAAACAAAACCAAACCAAAAATAAAAATCTGTCTTCATACTCTAAAAACCTTCACCTGCTCTCAGACCGTTCCCCTAGCCTTTCTACTGCCTCATCAGGAAATTAGTCCCTAGATTCTTGGGGAGTCCATAGCCAGATGAAAGAGAAAGAGAGACAGACAGACAGACAGAAAGACAAAGAAAGAGAGAGAGAGAGAGAGGGAGAGAGAGAGAGAGAAAACAAATAGAGATATAAGAACAAAACAAACATATATACACATATATGTATAATTTGCACTGGGTCAGCCATGTTATAACTGTAGTAGCATTAACTGAGCATCTACGATGTGTGTGGAATTGTGCTGGACCCTTTACACACATTTCCTCTAATATTTACAACCGTAATATATATAAATACTTTTATCCCCCACTTTACACTTTTGAGGAAACTGAGGGTCAAAGGGGAAAAATGATTTTCCCAGGATAGCAACTAATAAGTAGTGATGTCAAGATTCAAACCAGACTGTCTAAAAAGCTAGTGATCTTTCCATTATACCTCAAGGATATCTTCTCTCATAGCCCTGTACTGATTAAGTTATATCTCTATCTACTCCAGTAAACTATAATACCTTGAAGGAAAGGACTACATCTTGGACCCCTAGTCCTGGAAGCTCATTCTTTGGCACATACTAGGTGCTCAAGAAATGTTGGTGAATCAATAAATTAAATGAATACAATAATTTGCCTTTGTGCTTTTCAGGTGAAAAAAACGGTTATTTTAAGTGGAAACTGAGATGCTTGTACATCTCTTGATGTTTTGTTTTAATCATTTTCAAGAGGCAATGTAGTCAAAAGAAAAGATGATTTGGAGTCAGAGATTATAATCTCAGCTCCACAGTGGACAAATTAGTTCCTATATACAGATTTCTAAACTGTAAAATGAAGATTATAAGAGCCTCTTCCTCACAAATTTATGAGGTTTAACTCTGATAAAGGCTATGAAAAGCCCTTTCTTCACAAACACCTCATTTCCATACAAATGTTGACTGATGTTGACAGTCAACTACAGAAGATGATTTTCCTCAAAGACTATTTATTTTAAAATATTACTTTTGTAAGAAGAAAGATGAGGGCTAAAGAAATTTAATATTTCCTACAAATCAATACACATTTATTGAGCACCTACACCATGTCTATACAGGGTCTGAGTTCAGTCTATTCTCCTAAAATAAGAAAGTTGATGATGGCAGAAAATATGAGGAAGAAAAACTAGTATGTATTCATCATAAAATAATTTAATGTCTTTCTTTCCCATTAGGGTTGAAATTCTACAAGGGCAGGAACTGTGTCTGTTTTTGTTGCTGCTACATCATCCTCATATAACATCTGGTACACAGATGGTGCTCAACAAATACTTATTGAATACACATTCATAGTTCATTGTTTAGTAAAATACTATCATGGACATTTGGGGTTTCTAAGATAAGGCATGGTCTGGAATCATCAATTTTCCATACAGGAAAAGCAACAGGAATTTGCAGACTGAAAACTGACAAGAGGAAGGGACGAGAAGGTTGAAAAAAGAAAAGAAGTCCAGGAAAATAGGAGCAAGCCAGGACCTAAGTGGAGTGACCAAAAGACATTTCCTTAGAAAATGACACCTGAACTTTCACCATCTACTGATATTCCAGTTCTCAAAGCATTATATTGCATGTATATTCTCCCCCCACCTAACATACACACACAGACACACAGACATGTGTGTGCACATGCACACACACACACACACACACACACACACACTTTTCCCAAGAAATTGGCTTTGATCTGCAGGTTTTATTCTTCCTTATATATAATTCTTCCTCTCTGGAGCCAAGCCCAGTGGAAGCTCCAGAGGACCTAACCACGGACACTAAAGAAACCTGAGTTTGCTCCCAGACAAGTGAAATTTACAGCTCTGAATCTGTAATTTGGAAAATGAGGATAGTAACCTACCACTTCTCATAGTAACCGTGAGGACTGAAAAGTAATATATATTATGTAACTGGCACACAGTGAGTGCTCAGTAAATGTCTCTTCTACTCCTTACTCCCTATCCTCTCTCTATTCATCCTACATCATGAGAGAAACAATTTGTAGCTCCCAAGTCTCAGTTCAGCAGAGGTGGGAACACACATAGACACATACAGATTCAAATACCTTACCTTTACCAAATACAATAGTACTAAAGTCCAACACCTCCAAAGAATAATACACTTGGTAGAACATTCTGAAAGTTTTAAACTACAAAGGCCCATGCTAATGGCACCTGAAATACAACCTTTGGGTCTCTTCAGTTGGAAAAATCTTCAAGAAGCTCTTTGATATCAAAGAACATACCTATTTTCAGTAGCTTTAAACTATAATTGCTCAGGCTCCCTGGTGGGAAAAGAAATAAAGTCTCATACAGAAAAAGAAAACATCTCAATAAGGTTTTCTGGAGGAAAAAAAATCTCTCACTGGTTTGCAAAAATTCTTAACAGAGCTCTTTTCATAGCATGGAGTAGGGAAACTACCAGGAAGAATCAAATTTTTATATAATGGAAGCAACAAGGAAAGAATCACAACGCTCCATAACCTGATCTCTTTTTACAAATTGAACATCTTCTCTTCCTCACCCCAAATTACGGAAATTTAGCTTATTTTACCTTCTAACAGGTGAATAAAATATATAAAATAAATAGAATCCTCCCAGGATATTTCACTGTCATAGACTAATAGACATTACTATTAATTTCACATAAATTATATGCCTAAATACACCGACTAACAACATGCTACTACAGACCCATCACTCTGCTTCTCTTAAGTGGGTTGAACTTGACCTTCAAAGCCCTTGAAATGCAAAAAATTTACTATTTTCTGACACTTATGAGTGTCTTTTCTGCTTGACTGCTTTTTACTACCTGGAAATAATAGTGAAAGCATTGTACACGAAACCTGCTATAAACACTAACAAATAACAGGAAAGGCAGACAGTTTTATTCCGGGAAGGTTAAAGCTAATCTAATCAAATCTAATTCTCTCTCTTTCTGTAAGCCTACCACTATGTTCAATTTATTTTTGATTAGAAGTGCGATACGATAGTCTTCTGTTGGACTGCAGTTAAACAATACTGAGGTTCATATTTTCCCTACAAACAATTCT
>NW_006786333.1:2517094-2531121 GCF_000442215.2 Lipotes vexillifer
CCTACAAACAATTCTGATGAAACAACAGATTTTAAAGTTTGGTTTTTTTCCAAAAAAAAACCCATCATCTAATAGCTAAGTTCTAAGAAGATTCTAAGGGAAACTTTTTCTCACTGTTTATTGACTTTGAAAATTTGCAGATGGGTTCCATTCTAACCAATAATAAAATACACCTAAGAGAAAAGTGTTCTTTGGTCCTGGGTTTCAAAGATTTAAGAAAAAGAGCGCTTTTGAAATACTGACTAATGGTAGTAAAGACATTATGTGTATTTAAATACTGAATAATGGGAACAATGAGACCTGAAGAATAGTTAGCAATTTAGTCAGCAAGGTACAAAGAGCTATTTTCTTTCCATTGAACAAATGTAGTCTCTCACCAAAGATAGAGCTCCCTTACTGAGCACGAAGCAAGGCTACATTCCCCCCAAATGACTGCATAAATGACCAGTTTACCATTATGTGAAAGGTTTTCACTGACCAGTAAATCATCCTGTTTCTCCTACTCTTTAATTGTGGCATAAAGCAAATGCACATCCACCTACACACACACACACACACACACACACACACACACACACACACACTTTCTACCTATAATGTACCAGTTGTTAGAAACAGAAGGAATTTTACTGATGGTCTTAGAAGAAGAAAGAGGAAAAGACCACCACTCTATCTTCAAATTAACATTAGTACATGACTTTCACCTAAAAGACTAAGAAACCTTCCACAATATGTTGGAATTTCAACAAGACATTTAATGTTTCCAGTGTTAAACTTGAGAATGATATGAAGAGCAGCAGCTGGAGAAGATAGTTTAGTGGTTTCTTACAAAACTAAACATACTATTACCATATGATCCAGCAATCATGCTCCAAAGGAGTTGAGGACTATGTCCACACAACACCTGCACATAGATGTTCACAGCAACTTTATTCATAATTGCCCAAACTTGCAAACAACTAAGATGTCCTGCAGTAGGTGAATGGATAAATAAACCGAGGTACATTCAGACAATGGAGTATTCAGCGTTAAAAAGAAGTGAACTACCAAACCATGAGAAGACATTAAGGAACCTTAATAAATACGTGTTACTAAATGAAAGAAGCCAATTTGAAGAGGCTACTTACTGTGTGATTTCAACTATATGACACTTCAAAAAGGCAAAACTATGAAGATAGTGAAAAGATCAGTGGTTGTCAGGAGTTAGGGGAGAGGGAGAGATGAATGAGGGAAAAACAGAGGAATTTTAGGGCAGTGAAACTACTCCGTATGTTACTACAATGATGGATACATATCATTATAAATTTGTCCAAACCCACAGAATGTATAACACCAGTAATGAAGCCTAATGTAAACTATGGACTGTGTGTGATAATGCTGTGTCAATGTAGGTTCATCGGTTGTAACAAATGTACCATTCTGGTGAGGGATGTAGACAGCGGGGGAGGTTACTCATGAAAGGGGCCAGAGAGCATATGGAAAATCTCTGTACCTTCAGCTCAATTCTGCTGTGAACGTAAAATTTCTTTCTGGTCTATTTTTTTAAAAATGAGTGGCAGCTGTGATAAAAAGGAAAGAACACCTGCCTTGGGTGTCACTTGGCTCTGGTTCTAGTCTGGGTGTATCTACTAACCAGCTATGTAGCCTTGGGCTCTTTTGGACTCAGTATCCTTATATGTAAAATTGGAGGATAGAATCAACAGATTTAATATCCTCGAAAGCCAATTCTAGCAACATGTGGAAATTTTGTAGGCCTAACGAACACACAAGAAAAGTAAATGACAGATTAGTGCCACCCTAAAGGGAAAAGAGGACCCTACTGGCATCTACCAAAGTACCCACAGTTTTCTGTTACCAACTTTATTGATCAAATCTTCAAAGATATAACACTACGGCAACAACATTGTTGACAAAGTAAGCATTTAAAAAATTCTCAGTAAGGTAGAAAGATGGGTAAAAACCAATATGATTAAATTTTACAATGATAAATGGGATAGGTCACGAATTCAGAGAGAAAAAAAAAAAAAGCATTGCTCCAATAAAAGATGGGTGGAAATGTTTCCTTGATATTGCTAGAAGGAAAAAAGAAGCTTTTAGTTGACCAGAGAGTTCAAAATGATTGACACAGCTGCTCTAGAAAATAATTAATTGAGGGAACTAAGGATTAATCTGGAACAGAGAAAACTTGAGGAGTGATTAAACATCAAAATACTCTCACACAGAAGAAGGAGTTGGCATATTTTTTTTTTTTTTTGAGTATAGAACTAGGTTTACCAAGTGGAAATTCAGGGAGATAGATTTTGACTTCATACAAATAATAACTTTTGTTTCATATACTGGAAAGTGTTTCCAGGGTATTTAATATGTCCTAGGCATAATCAAGATACGGGGCTACAGAGATAGGCATAGACTCATGCTCAAGGAGCTCAAGTCCTTGAGTTCAAGTCAAGTAGTAAATAGGCTGATTTGAGAGGAAGTGAACACTTCAAAGGAGGACGTAGTTACGCAAAGGCTTACTGGTGACTTTTAAAGGGAAATCTTGTATTGGGTGATTTGTTAAGTTAAACTGCTTTTGCAAGCAGTTTGTGTGTGTGCGTGCATGTGTGTTATTCAAGTTATGAGAAAGAAAGAACTTCAAGTTCAAATCCTGCCATTTGCAACAACACTGATAAACCTAGACGGTAATATGCTAAGTGAAATAAGCCAGACAGAGAAAGCCGAATACTCTATGATCTCACTTAAATGTGGAATCTAAAAAAAAAAAAAAAAATTGAACTCAGAAACAGAGACTCAAATGTTGGTTACCAGAAGCTGCAGAATAGGCAGAATGGGGAGATGTTGGTCAAAGAGTAAGAGCCTTCAGTTATAAGATTAAAAAGTTCTGGGGCTCTAATGTACAGTCTGATGACCAGTAAATAATATTGTATTGTATACTTGAAATTTGCTAAGAGAATAGATCTTAATCATTCTCATCACACACACACAAATAGTAACTGCGTCAGGTCATGGATGTGTTAGTTAACTTGATTATTGTAATCATTTCACAATGTATACGTCTATCAAATCATCACACTGCACACTTTAAATATGTACAATTTTATTTGTCAATTACACCTCAATAAAGCTGAATGGAAAAACAAAACTTCTTTACAAATTTCACTCCAGGCTACTGGTCCAAGGTGTAGCAGGGCATTTCCTTTAAAAATTGCATTACATAAGCTGATCTTACTTAATGGCATTTATATACCAAATGTCAGGACTTCAGTCACAGGGAGTACTTAAATGAAATGAGGAGTCATTGTCATCAGTTCATTCATTCAACAAACATTCCATAAGCTCCTCTCACACTTGCTCTGTGGAGGTCTGCCCTTATGATGTCGAAAACTCACCTGTTTTTCATGAGAATTCCTCAGTAGCCAGGTCTATCACTGCACAGTCTCCCACTAGACTGAAGCCACCATTTCTAACAAAATAATTTAAATGGGGACCCAGAATGCTTTAACTTCCCAACAAATCGGGCACCAACAGCCACCCATTTGCAATGTTGCTGTCAGAATATTAAGTTCCTGAGAAGGTTCACTGATTATTACTGGTTCAGCCGATGTTTTGTGACAGGCTACAATGAATACAAATCCCAGCAATTGTCTTGGAGATCTCTCAAAATAGCACTGTAAGATTTCCTCGGTGAGACTGTGAAGGCTTGTGGCTATAAATCTCCCCCCAGTAACACGGCTTATTCAATTTAAGGCTGCAATCCCAGAGAGATTAATGAGATGGGTTGTCTACTCGTCAAGGGAAGAACACAAGATCTATCCCATCTTATTTCATCTTCTGGTTTAATCATTATAAGTGTTATGTAATGTGACATTCACACATTATTGAAGACGTTCAAGGAACCAATTGCATATCACTAATCAGCAGATCATTTTTCAGTTTCATTTCTTGCAGACTCTAAAATTAATGATGCCCTCCCTTTTCTATTAAATCTGTTTTTTTCAGAAAAAGTTATATTAAATAAGAAACTGAACAGGGGAACAATAAGTATTCCTTTTTTTCTTTTGCGATTTCGGTGCTTTTCCCTAAGCTAATGAAATCCAGCAGTGTTAGAAAAAAGGCTTAAGGAGCAGCAAATTATTTTCTTTCGGTTCGTTAAATCTCTGACAAGCAACTTTGCTCCTTCAGGATCCAAAATGTTCTTTTCCCACTTGATTCTTCCATGTCTGTTATTCCTCTTTACCTTAGTGGTTGCAACACACTTGGATGCTATTTCCAATCTGCTAATTGGGTCCAGGGGAGTGTCTGGATGAACTGCGGCAGTGAGGCCGTGATGAACTCGCTGGGCTCCATGCTCTCTGCCAGTATCTGCTCCCACTGGAATCTTCTCTGACAGGGCTGCAGGCGTGCTCTGGGCTGGGACAGCTGATGGAAGGGGGCACTCTGGCCTCAGGCACTGCAGTCTCAGTCAGCTGGGAAACAGAGGGCTGGTCCAACCATCCGGATCTGCACCCTCTCCAGTGACGTAATGGGGGACTTTAAGTAAGTAAGAAACTCTTTCAACAATATTGTAAAATACTGAAGAAGGCTCATCAAAAAGAAGCTCTCGGTTCTCTGAAATTTAAGCTTTTAGTAGGCTCCAGGAACCCTTTTTATTTTAAAGTAAAAGCCAATTAGAACATCCATCTCTTCCTTTCCAGTTCAAAACAAGCCAGTCTCCACAGATTATGATCCTTCACCCTCTTTACTACCCTCTTGTTTAATAATTTAAGCATTACTTCATTCTGACATTTCTCAGCTGGAGCTTTCAAACTCAGCCATTCAGGCAAACACGGTGCCTGCTTTGGCACAGCAGCTTGGTAAATAGGTCGGGTCAGACATTCTGCACAATCCCCTCCACCTCCATTTTATTCACACAGAGCTGTCCACCTCCTGAAAGCCGCCTTCCTTCAGGGAACATGCAGTAGCTGATCTATCACTGAGTGAAAAAAAGCAGCAGCAGCAATGTCTGGGGAAGCCCCTAGGATGTCACTGCTATTAGGAAATAGGTCTCCAAATGCAAATGTTCCAGTCTTGGGAGAATGTGAGCTAGCCTTGGAAGGGGAGGGGAAGAACAGCCATCAAACTTGAATTTGGAACAAAAAGACCTGGATTCTGGTCCTGTGTCACCTCTCTGGGCCTTGGTTTCCTCTGCTGAAAGAGAATATCTGCTTCAAAGAGCAGCTATAGAAATACACCCACATACTCAAAGAGGCTGCAGTCTTAGCTGTAGTAAAAGGGAAAAATGGAAATAACATAAATATCTACCAGAAGGAGAAGTGGGTAAATAAATAATGAAATAGTCATTCTATGGGCAAGCAGCAATTTAAAAGAATGAGATAGATCAGTGTGTTTTATTACGGAATGATTTTTCCAAGACATGCATGGGCTTAAAAAAAAAAAAAAGCTAGTAGTAGAAATTATGCATAGTATGCTATCATTAGTGTAAAAAGAATACAAAGTAACATTGTACATTTTTTTATATTTAGTTTGCATGTAAATGAATAGAAAACTATATTGGATATAATACACTATTAATGGTAGTGGTTAACTCTGTGGGGCGAGCAGGGAACTGAGACAGAAGTGCTGCTCAAAGGGAATATTTACTCTTATTTGTAATATGTTAATTTTCTTATTAAAGAGTGTATTTTTTAGAGTTACAGACGTAGAAAATAAACATGCTTACCGGGGGTAAGGCAGGAGGAGGGATAAATTGTAAGAATTGGGATTGACATACACATACTACTATATACAGTATAGATAACTAATAAGGACCTACTGCATAGCACAGGGAACTCTACTCACTACTCTGTAATAGCCTATATGGGAAAAGAATCTAAAAAAAAAAAAGAGTTGATATATGTATATGTATAACTGATTCACTTCACTGTACACTGAAATTAATACAGCACTGTAAATCAACTATACTCCAATAACATTTTTTAAAGTGTATTTCTTTATTAAATGTGTAATTAAAAGTTATTTTTAAAGGAAAAGAGTGCTTGTGAGATACATGTGTGAAACTACTCTGGAAAAAAATGCTTGGTAGACGTGAACTTTTACTATTTTCTCTGCCCAGGCCAAACCCCACATATCCTGGCCACTTTCTTCTTGGACAAGGTGGGCAAAGCAACTCCCTCCTCAGTTCAGTTCTCCCACCACGACTGGCTACAGTGAAGGCGGAACGTCCTTTCATTGGTCACCTCACTGTGTAAATGACCAAAAAGTGAATGGGTGGACCCCAGGCTGGGCCTACAATAGGCCCTTGGTAGATGTCTATTAATTACAGACTCTGTTGATTACTAAGCCTCAAAGTACATCTAAACTTCCTTTTGGATTCTTTCTGTCAATGCTTCATTCAGTCTAATTTAATGGAGTTGATTTAAGTCAGTGTTTCCCAACCCCTTTTTTTGCAGCCCCTGCCAAAGGGCAAATTTTTTTCCTAATCACACCATTCATGAATTTCTGCCCTCTTGAGGGTGATTTCATCCCTGTTGAGGCCTTAAGTAAGCTACCCATTCTTTACTATGTACCGGGGTACTGCTTAAAGCATTGTACCTGCTTGGACATACTTAGTCGCCCAAATCAGCTGAGAAATCTGAGGCACAGATAAGTACTTACCATAGGTTCCATGGTCATAAGTGTCAGACCTGGGGTCCAAACCCAGACAGTCTGACTTCCTTCTGTGTTCACACTGCTTCTCAGAGAAAATGTGCCCCAAAATGCTTAAGAAAAATATCTTGCCTCACAGACAGAGATCAATGGAGTTTATTCCGAATGAAACTGTCACCTTTCCGTCATGTTTACAGCACACAGAGGTTGAGATTAAAGGTAACACACCAGAGTGTAAGTAACATAAGGTCCTGTAAGCACAGTTTTCAAGAACACAAGTGGGAGGACAAAACAAACCTGTTTTTGCTAGAGTTCATAGCAGTTTAAAATACAGAACAAGATGAGAACACACAATAGCACAAGACATAACTTTGGAGGGTGAAGACTGGTTCCACAAACCATACGCAAAAATCAGATTTTTGAGCTCCATGCCTTCATACACCAATGAGCAAAGTATATGTTTTTCTGCTCCCTGTGGGGAAGCCTGGGTCATTTGGTGTCTTTCCAACCTCATCGCCTGGGACTCCTAAAACAGTGCTCCCTCCCTGGCTCTGGCCACACCTGTCTCTTACATTCCCAGAGGCTCACTCACACACCTCTGCACATGCAATGTCATCCAAGTCCGGCCTACTTTTGAGGGTCCACCTCAAATCCAATCTCCCCCCCACCTCAGACAAGCCCACAGCCTGTCCCCTCCTGGGAGACCCCTGCCCAGCCAGCCAGCTCTGATTTCTCCCTCTTTTGAGCTTCCTAGCACATACCGAGCGCAATGCTCATCTGAAGCTCTTTGCGGTAGGGGTTGACTTGGTTCTGTGTGCCATTCCCTCTGAGACCTCCATTCCCAGGTGGGAAGGCTTGGCTAGGACTTAACACTTCTAGGTACTTTCCCCAGGGCCCAGCAAATACTGATGATGGGTTGGCACGTCTGAGGGACTGACTGGGTCTGATGTGGTTTGCTGTTTAGAACGTGCATACCAAAACATCTATCTGGAGGAGTGAGTGGAGACGTTGTTTTGGTCACTCTGAAAGCAGAAATTGAACCCCAGGACTTTAAAAACGTTAATATTGGATATAAGGATGGAGAGAATAAAATAATCAACATTTCAGCTCTGGCTTCCACAGTGATCTTATATGTTCCCCCAAAGATTCTAGACAACAGACAACAGGCATAAAAGCTTTTGGGCCCACAGACTAAAAAGGTAGCAGGTAAAAATCCCAGTAAGCAGAAGAGCCCGCCCTCTCAGCCGCAAAATGAATCAATATCCTCTCAACGGAGAGCGGGACATATAATTTCCTACTGCTTCTGAGGAGGGCAGTGGAGTGTAGGCAGTAAGAACACTGGCTCCCAAGGCAGGCTGATTGCTAATCCCAGCACTGCTGCCCACAAGCTGTGCAGCCTTGGATAAGTTACTTAACTATTCTGTGTCTCAGTTCCTTCATCTGAAAATGGAATTAATAACAGTATTCCCACCTCAAAGACTGTAGTAACAATTAAATATGATACACTTAGAAGAGTGTCGTTAGCTACACTATTGTTTGCAAAAGTACCATCACTTTTTTACTGTATTATAAAAAGTTCATATAATCAGGAAAGAATAAACTACTAGATGCTCTTTATGTCTGTATAATGTGGAAGAAGAACGAAGAGAGACTAACCTTTAACAATGCTTAAACTCTTTGGGCATCACTGTGTACATTTCTCACGTGACAGTATAAATAAAGTAGGCTGGCTTTTATTTAGTTAGTTAGTTAGTTATTTACATTCCTGAAACATTTATTTGACAGCAATAATAATTTATAGAGAATAGAATCAGGGACAAAATAAAATTAAATGGTAAGACCATTTCAAGAGACAAAGGAGAATATTGTTGTTTGCAGGTAATGTGATTGTCCACATAAGGCAGCAAATAGAATCTAATATAAGTATATAATGAATAAAATAATTCAGTAATTTGGCCAGATTAAAAATCAATAGCAAAAATCAATACCCTCTCTGTGTTTTGTTTTGTTTTGTTTTTCTTTTTTTTTGCGGTACGCGGGCCTCTCACTGTTGTGGCCTCTCCCGTTACGGAGCACAGGCTCCGGACGCGCAAGCTCAGCGGCCATGGCTCACGGGCCCAGCCGCTCCGCGGCATGTGGGATCTTCCCGGACCGGGGCACGAACCCGTGTCCCCTGCATCGGCAGGTGGACTCTCAACCACTGAGCCACCAGGGAAGGCCCCCTCTTTGTGTTTTTGTAGTCATCAGTTAGAACATGTAATGTACTATTCACAGTAGAAACACATAGAATACAGGCTGGCTTTTATAACACACACAATCTGGGCTAGAGATGACAGAATCACTCTTTAATTAACCTGCTGCTACCAGATGATCCTAGATAAACTATTCATCTTCTAAACAAATGAGCTTCTCACACTTACTAAAATGAATCCAAAATAATAGCTGTTAGCTTGAGGTGGGGGAAGGAGGCTTCAGTTTAATGTGATCATATAACTCCATTTCTTATGGGATTTATGCACCACCCCACATTCCACTGGTGTCAACAAATGGCAGAAAAATAACCTACAATTGACAAAAAGCAAACTTATAAATAACTTCAACTGCCCGTATTCTCTTAACTAAGCAAATTATCTTCATAATGATGCTGGACAGTGGCTATGAATGAATTTACAAACAGACACACGCTGTGATCATTTGTGCAAAATAAGAAACTATTTCACCTAAAAACACTTTTCACATGGGTTCATGTCCCGGTCCGGGAAGATCCCACATGCCGCGGAGCGGCTGGGCCCGTGAGCCATGCCACTGGGCCTGCGCGTCCGGAGCCTGTGCTCCGCAAGGGGAGAGGCCACAACAGTGAGAGGCCCGTGTACCGCAAATAAAAAAAAACAAAAACAAAAACACTTTTCACAACCAAGGACACATAAGCAGTTTTGCCTGAAGGCTGGCACCGTACCATTGCCTATCGCTTCCTCTCTGGCCCTGAAAGGTATAAAGGACGAGCTTGTTCTGGTTTAATAACTTCTTTTTTTTCCTTATTGATTTCTTCCTACAATCATCTGCTGGCAAGATTAGCAGACCAGAATTCAGAGTGGATTGAAGCATATACACTTTTTAGTGTAAATTATTTCATTTCATTGGGGTTTCTTGTAGGACATTTCAAATGGTGTGTATCTTAACTGGGTCTTTTATAAACAACCTCCAACCCTACTTTCCAGAGACAATGTAAGTGAAAAGAAAGTGAATTTCAATTAAGAGACAAGGTCTTCATGTTCCAATTGTCCCACTCTCCTGGTACGTTCACAATCAAGGCAGCAGTTCTAGGGTTCAGGCTATGGCACTTCTTGCCTAATTTTGCAATTCCCATCTGCCTTGAAGTACACCCATGAGCTTGGTGGCTTTATAGCATCGACCGTGGCGCTTTTCGGAGGAAGGGAAAGGCCACTGAATCTTATTCCACCCACAAAGAGAAGGAGTAAAGCCCACGGTCAAAACCAAGGATTGGCAGAAACCTTCCTCTCGGGACTGCTATGTACCCAGGAGCACAGGATAAGAGAAGGCCTGGCCCTCTCTTCTCTCTCACTTGATTCTCTGTGGCTGGAGATAAGGGAGGGCCTAGAGAGGCCTGTGACTCTTCAGACACATTTGCTCCTGGGGTATTGAAAACATCACACTGAGGTGATGGCTCCCCCTGTCCAGCAGAATGCTCCCTGTGATACCTTTGTTTGTGTCTGTCTGTCTGTCTAGCTCAGTATGTCTGTCCTGGCTCTCCATCACTCCCTCTGCCTCTCTGTATCTGTCAGATTGTTTCTGAGTGTGTGTGTGTGTGTGTGTGTGTGTGCGCGCGCGCGCATGCGCGCGCGCACATGTGCCTGTATCTGCCTGTCTCTCCCTCCAAGTATGTGTCCTTCCTTATCTCCTTCTCTCTGTCTCTGTCTCTTTCAGCCTGTGTGTATCTTCCTGTCTCTTTCTCTCTCTGCTCTGTCCCTGTCTGCCTCTTTGAGGCTCTGCTGGTCCATCTGTGCTTCTCTCATGGTTGCCCAGTCATTCAGGCCTGCATTATGACTTTCATAGGCCCAGCACTTTTGCCTTCACGGGCTCCTTCCTCTACGAAAAAAAATATTGCAACACATTTTATGATTGCATTGGTAGAGAGACAAATATAATCCAGGATGGATCCATAACTGTATATTCATTATTATTATATTTAGTTTTTCTCCTGATTAAAAAAATAAATTAAATATTTTATGGACCCCCTAAAATTATCATGGGCCTGAGGCAACACGCCCTGCAGTCAGAGTCTTTATCTATATATACTCACACCTGCACACACACACATACCACACCCTTCCAACAGAAGGCTGACCCTGCGTTCCCAGCTTAGAAAGTTGTCAGCAAGATCTAGATCTAGTCTACTTGTGCTCTAAGCTTTGGGGCTAAAGTTATTTTGTTCCGGCACATTCTTCTACTTCTCACAGGTTAGGGTGGTAACGCTTGTCCTGTCCTTATTCGGGAAAGTTACGATTGAAGCTTCTGGTGAGAGCTTCAGGATAGAAACAAAGTGTGTGTTTCTGCCTGTTTCAAATTCTAGGTTAGGCACAAGGAGTTCTCCACGCAGCCAGGTCTAGTCCACTAGACATCTGCCTTGGGGATGTAGCTGAAGCTCCAGCCCGACTCAGATGCTCTTTTGCTTGCCTCATTTCCTGCCTCTCTTACTGGGAGACCTGGCTGGATAAAGGCAGAAGGATGTGCGGCCATGCATCTTCCTATCCACAAACGTACTGGCACCCCATTGTGACACAACTCACAAACACCATCATCTCTCTAAGGATGCCTTGGCATCTCACACATAATAAAGCTTGCTTCATCTTCTCAGAGAGCTAGCTGGGCGATGACACGTGGTGGGGGTAGGGAGCAAGTGGCCACATTTGATCACCTTAGCCTGGGAAGACTGAGAATAATCATTTGCCTCCAAACCTAAACACCATCCACACTCTATCCCCAGAGAGAGTTTTCAGGTTTGCTATTTGGTTCTTTAACTTGTTTCTATAGTAGTCCTAATTTAAAAGTCCCCCCAAAAAATCCCTAAGCTTTTTGCTATTTCCCTGGGAAACAGAATAAATGAAATTGATTTTCTTCTTTATCAGTAAAGCTTATAAATTGAAGGCACAAATCCCAGAAAGCCAGCACATTAAATTTATCTTAATGTTACTAATTGGACCCCCCCAAAATGTCCTTTTTTGCCTGTTAAAGTCTCGAAAACCAACTAAATCCCACCTGTTTCAATTATACTTTCCTATATATTTCCGTTGGCCCCAGTAAAATAAAAATAGGTCCAATGTGCTCTTTTAAAATTAGAATTCTCACTTTTCCAATGATTTTGACAATTTCTGGCCCTGAACCTTTTTTGCCAGTTTTGCTTACAATAATGTCCTCTTCCTACTTGCTTTTATTTGCTAATTGATTTTCCTCTCTGATCCTTTAGTGTTATCTGCACACATTTACCTTCTAATTTCCTTCTGGTCTCAGAGACCTGTCAACGATTCACCTTATCAAAGACGAGAGGAAAAAATTAAAATTATAAATCTAATAACGGTAATACTTTAAGGCATACATTTCTGTCCTTTCAATATCCTATGCATATCTGACTCAGTTCTCTGACATTTCCATTGCTTTGAACCAATGAAAAAATTCTCATCTTCCAACAAGCAAGGACAAAAAAAGGATGAATGACAAAGAGATGAGGTTCCTAATAACATATTCATGAAGGTTCCCTTTTGCATGGTCACATGAAGTCTATAAGTTAAGCTCAACATGTGAATTTCCAAGCAATTTGAATCCCAACATCTGAAGAAAAGATGCTACCTATTTATTTCTTTATTTTTTCAACATCTTTATTGTAGTACAATTGCTCTACAATGGTGTGTCAGCTTCTGCCCAACAACAAAGTGAATCAGCCATACATATATATATGTTCCCATATCTCTTCCCTCTTGCGTCTCCCTCCCTCCCACCCTCCCTATCCCACCCCTCCAGGCGGTCACAAAGCACTGAGCTGATCTCCCTGTGCTATGTGGCTACATCCCACTAGCTATCTACCTTAGGTTTGGTAGTGTATATATGTCCATGCCACTCTCACTTTGTCATAGCTTACCCTTCCCGCTCCCCATATCCTCAAGTCCATTCTCTAGTAGGTCTGTGTCTTTATTCCCATCTTGCCCCTAGGGTCTTCATGACCTTTTTTTTTTTTCTTAGATTCCGTATGCGTTAGCATACGGTATTTGTTTTTCTCTTTCTGACTTACTTCACTCTGTATGACAGACTCTAGGTCCATCCACGACCCAGCCACCTATTTATTTGTTAGCTAACTGTCTTCACACTTGGGTTCGCCTTGGAGGACACAAACAAAAGAAATGCAATGGAAACACAAAGGTGGATGCCTGTATTTATATTTCCCGACTCCCCATCTCAGCATCGTCAAAGAAACATAGAAATCATAGGGATAAAAAACCTTTTCACACAGGAAAATAATCTAACTGGTTAAAGTCATGATAAGATGTGTAGGGTTAACATTTCAAACCCAAACTTAAGGTAGATGAGCAAAAAGGGCAAGACTTGGAGAAGCTCAGTGGTACAACCAGGTCAGATTTTCTTTTTATTATTGATTTCAGGAGCTATGGAAGATCCTGATCCCTTGTGCCTTCCCCTAAGTTGACGGGACAAAGGAAACCGAATGGACCTGTTCCTGTTCAGGCATATGCAACACTTCAGTGAGCTCTACCCTAGACTGCCTGAATAGATTTGAATTTGTTTAAATATAAAGGCTCTATTATAATATATAAAAATAGAAATAAATAAATGTTATTATTAATTCAGTTGGTTAAGTAGTACATCCAAACTCAATGTGAGTTAGAAAAAGAAAATGGAGTTTCCTCTTTACATGGAAAAAACAAATTTTCAGTCCTGTGTAACATAAGCAAATAATAATATCATAGAAAAAAACCTAAGCTACTACCTAGCTCGGTGGCTTTACCACAGTGTCCTGGGGCACTCTGAGGTACTGTGGAGGCTCAGGGGTCACTGGGGGGCAAGAGGGAAACCATGGAAGGAAGTGCCATTTCTAGGACTTTAACACAGTGGGTCTTCCATAATACACTGTTGCAAGAATGATCCCAGGGGTTTAAAAAAATTAGTTTGAGGGCTTCCCTGGTGGTGCAGTGGTTGAGAGTCTGCCTGCCGATGCAGGGGTTCGTGCCCCGGTCCGGGAAGATCCCACATTCCATGGAGTGGCTGGGCCCGTGAGCCATGGCCGCTGAGCCTGCGCCTCCGGAGCCTGTTGCTCCGCAACGGGAGAGGTCACAGCAGGGAGAGGCCCGCATACC
>NW_006786333.1:2531357-2542062 GCF_000442215.2 Lipotes vexillifer
AAAAAAAAAAAAAAAATTAGTTTGAAAATATAGATAATTCCTCTGACTTAAAACTCAATAAAGCTGTTCTCTGAGAAATAGGAATTTGTACTAAAAAGATTTTTTTTTCAAATCTTATTTGCAGCACTGTTGATAAAGCTAAAAACTGGAAACGACCTAAATACCCAATAACCAAGTCTTGGGATACAGTTAGTATAGAGTTTTAGGCAATATTAAGAATGATAGTGTAGTTTTAGACATTTTGACATGGGAAGATGTTCATAATAAATCTGAAGGGTTTCAAACAGATAAAAAAAGAGATTAAGTATGGTATAATCTCATTTTATATTGTCTATGTATTTATCATGTATGAAACTATATATTTATATAATATATAAAATATCAATACACATATACATATGAATATGCATTTGTATCCGTAAGCCTCTTGCCCTCTCCCCACCTCCTAAAACGAAAGCTTAATATCACCAGTCTCTCAAGGCAGGACAAAAGGAAGGAAAGGAACTGAACAAATAAAGCCAGAACTCCTTCAAGCAGGCAGAAGAAGAGAAAAATGAGAAATACATGTAATATGATTTTTGTCTCCTCACACAAGGTGGTTATATGTTGTTTCTAATCACCTCAGGTGACTTGAGGGCATGGATTTTGGCAACAAAAAGGCTTAGAGGCGTCCTACCTTTTCCATTTCCATTTTCCATGCATCCTACCTTCTCCATTAACCTTTTCCTCCCTTTTCCATTTCTGTCTGAAGATATGTCTGCTTCTCTGGTGTCATCAATTAAGCTAACATGGGTAGAGATGATATCACAGCACCCAGCACCTGGTGTGGCTCAATATACAGTCTCTTCCTCCCTCTCTTTACTGTCAACTGTGCCTAAACATGTGTTAATGATCTTCAAGAATAATAAGTGTAGGCCACATGGATTAACATTTTCTTTGAAAGCTCCTAAATAGGCAGTACAATTGTGTAGCAAAGTGAGGTCTGGGGTCTTCCCAAGGACCAAACGTTTGAAAACAAGAACAAGATGCTGAATAAACCCAAACCACAGCCAGTTTGTAGTTACTATCCTCTGGATCCAGCTGCTGAGTTCCGGTTAACAGAAGGGTGCTGTTTGTTGGCCAGGCTTCACTTTCCAACACTTTTCCCAGTGACCTTGGCCCTACTTGAATTCCCCTCTGTGTGCCTTTGCACACTGCGTGCACTCTGTGCATATGAGGAGCGCAGGCACACGGCTGCAGCAGCTGGCACAGGCTCTGCCCCGTAGGCTGCAGGCATCTCTGTCTGGCCAGCTTCACCACTGACAAGCAGCCAGGGCTGCAATCTGACGCCTCCCTCAGACTGGAACCAAACGAAGTTCATTCATCCGTTTACTTCATTAACACAGAAACTAAACTCATAATTAAGTGTGCTTTTGTTTCATGTTGTTTTCTTCCTAAGAAAATTTGCAGACTCGAGAAAAATCCGTACTGATCCTAGGCAATATCTCAGGGTAATAATATCTTCAATGAAAAAGAAGAAAGTTCACAATAAGGTGTCTTCACCCAAATAACAGTGACTCTGCCAGTTACTATCCATGTGGCTCTGGGCAAGTTATTAAACCTCTCTGTGCTTTAGCTTCCCTATCTGTAAAATGGGGTAATAATGTAATAACAGTCAGTACTCAAAGGTTATTATGATATTAAAGAGTCAAATTTATAAAACATTTATAGACTTAGGTGGGGAGAAAGAAGGCAATTTCAGTGAGCATCTACTTTTTATTAGATGATTTCATATATTATCTCATTTGTCTCTACGACCAAATTGTAAATGGGTGTTCTTGATCTCGTTTTACACAAAAGAAAACAGAGTCTCAAATAGAATAAAGTGACTTGCTAGCAAGTGACTGAGTTGGAATGTGAATAGAGGTTGATCTTAGTCCAAATCTTTGTATAACACCAAGCACATAACATTAATAATGGTGATAACAGCTACCATTTATTTCATTCTCAATTCTATGCCCATTATTTTACTTCATTCTTACAAGAATCCTTAGTGATAGTACATAGGACCAGTCCCTGCCATGGCCCATAGTGCATCCAACTCAATCTGCTGTCTCTGGTGGCATCAGTGAGGGACATGCCAAAAGAAGATCACAGTCCCCACCCTTGATTGAAACAGTTACAGCTCCCCAAATGGCACGCTGGGTATTCATTTACCAAAAATAGTAAACACTGAAAGAACCATACAAAAAACATAATTCATGTACCCAAACTGGAAAGGACGCAATGGTCCTAAGATGAAAACAGAGACATTTGTAAGCAGCAGTCTCCAGTATTTCTTTACTCCTAGCCACATATGGTTAAGAACATGTCCTCAATTAACTCACACAAAAGGCAGACATATACAACTGATGAAGTAAATATAAATAGGACTTCTGAAATTTTTTCCAACTTTCTATTCTGGCATCATTGACTCAGGACATAAATGGTAGAGGGGAGGAAAGAGGAGACATAGGCAAGTGAAGGAAAGAGAAAGAGAAGTGGGCAGGGGGAAGGAATGGAAAAGAGAATTGACGGATGAAAGAAGGAGAAGGGGCAGAACAGGATGGAGGGGAGAGGCAAGAAATAGAGGAAAGGAAACAGAAGAAATGTTTACTGAGCACCTGCTTTCTCAAAAAGCCTTTATGGTAGGAAAACATTTAACACTCTTCTGGTTGAATAACCTATATCTCTACCCTGTTTCTGAAACTGCATCTACGTTGAGGATGTCTGTTAAGTTTTGGAAACTTTCTACCTAATTCTTCCTATTTCATTGTTGGATCCCGAGGCAACACAGGTGAGGAGACCCAGGTGAGGTGCCTGAGGTTGGCATGCCTGGCACAGGTGTCACAGTTGTGCTCTGGCTCTAAAAAGCAGGGAGACTGCCTGAGGCCATGGCCACTGTGGACTCCTGTTCTGCCTTGGACAGCTGGACCACCGCTGGCAGACAGTACCCCGGGCACCACAGCTGAACCCAGCACTCTCATGTGCTGCACTCACTTGGCCACTACCTGCCTCTGACAAGCCATCAGGAACACTAGTCATCTCTTCCCCACAAAGTCTTCTCCCATTTATACCGTAAAAACATCCCGTCACAGCTCCGAGGCCTGTTGGATAGTGCAAGTTGATTGATAACAACTGTGTCTTCCAGGGGACTATTCCACCCGTGAGAATCATAGCTGGCCGGATGACTCAAGGTAATTTTCTCACCAAAGAACACTGGGCTCAGGCATCCTGGCCATATTCAGCAGAGAATCCTTCCCAGTCAGATCCACAGAGATTTTTCACAGCTATAAGCTTTTACTTGAGTTGTTATTGGAGTTTTCCATCACCGACTGTTTAAGAAAATATTAAAAATCTACACACAGACTCTTTTGCTTTACAATTTCAGTTTGCCAGCCAGGCTGTGTGCATCAACACACAGTCTAAGGGAAGCACGCTGGTGATGTCTGCTATCTGCTTCCTCAGGTGTGTAAAAACTCTTCCCTGGGGGACAGTTGGCCTCCTCCGCCAGCAACAGTGACAAAAGGAGTGGGAGAGAGTACTATTGAACCTCCGCTGACTTTGGGGAGGGGGTGGAATGTCACGTAATTGGGCTATAGAATGAATTCTTCGTTCTGGTCATTGTACTCAGTGCTTAGAAAATTCTCAACATTCTTTTTGCCTCAGGGAATGTACAGTATGATGAGTAAAACCACTTTGGAGTGAAATTCACCTACTTTTAAACCCTGGCTTTGCCATAAACACATCAGCTGTGTGACTTCGAGCAAGTCACTTGGCTCCTCTAAGCCTTGGATTCCTTGTCATTGAAACTGGAGAAACTATACCTACCTTGAGAGGTAAGGTTTAGTGAGGTCATATAGGTGTGGCAGGAACATTTATCAAAACCACTTCTAGGGCTTCCCTGGTGGCGCAGTGGTTGAGAGTTCGCCTGCCGATGCAGGGGACGTGGGTTCGTGCCCCGGTCCGGGAGGATCATCAGGAACACTAGTCATCTCTTCCCCACAAAGTCTTCTCCCATTTATACCGTAAAAACATCCCGTCACAGCTCCGAGGCCTGTTGGATAGTGCAAGTTGATTGATAACAACTGTGTCTTCCAGGGGACTATTCCACCCGTGAGAATCATAGCTGGCCGGATGACTCAAGGTAATTTTCTCACCAAAGAACACTGGGCTCAGGCATCCTGGCCATATTCAGCAGAGAATCCTTCCCAGTCAGATCCACAGAGATTTTTCACAGCTATAAGCTTTTACTTGAGTTGTTATTGGAGTTTTCCATCACCGACTGTTTAAGAAAATATTAAAAATCTACACACAGACTCTTTTGCTTTACAATTTCAGTTTGCCAGCCAGGCTGTGTGCATCAACACACAGTCTAAGGGAAGCACGCTGGTGATGTCTGCTATCTGCTTCCTCAGGTGTGTAAAAACTCTTCCCTGGGGGACAGTTGGCCTCCTCCGCCAGCAACAGTGACAAAAGGAGTGGGAGAGAGTACTATTGAACCTCCGCTGACTTTGGGGAGGGGGTGGAATGTCACGTAATTGGGCTATAGAATGAATTCTTCGTTCTGGTCATTGTACTCAGTGCTTAGAAAATTCTCAACATTCTTTTTGCCTCAGGGAATGTACAGTATGATGAGTAAAACCACTTTGGAGTGAAATTCACCTACTTTTAAACCCTGGCTTTGCCATAAACACATCAGCTGTGTGACTTCGAGCAAGTCACTTGGCTCCTCTAAGCCTTGGATTCCTTGTCATTGAAACTGGAGAAACTATACCTACCTTGAGAGGTAAGGTTTAGTGAGGTCATATAGGTGTGGCAGGAACATTTATCAAAACCACTTCTAGGGCTTCCCTGGTGGCGCAGTGGTTGAGAGTTCGCCTGCCGATGCAGGGGACGTGGGTTCGTGCCCCGGTCCGGGAGGATCCCACGTGCCGCGGAGCGGCTGGGCCCGTGAGCCATGGCCGCTGAACCTGCGCGTCCGGAGCCTGTGCTCCGCAAGGGAGAGGCCACAACAGTGAGAGGCCCGCGTACCGCAAAAACAAAACAAAACAAAACAAAACAAAAACTACTTCTAAATTCTGTTATTCTCCCTTTATTTCTAATTCTCTGTTCCTTCTCCTTTCTGCCAAGTAGGTAAACTCTATCATTCTTTGACTCAAGGATTTGGGCTCATCAAAAAGTAGAGGTAAGCCAATATCAAAGGCCCTTCTTGTGTTATGTAAACACTGAAGTCCATTGGGAAAAATGCCCAGCAATAGTTAGAAAATGTGATGTTGCAAGATATCATTTATAATAGCAACTGAGGACACAAAGACCTAAACTGGTTAAAGATGTGGGTAGATGAAGCTACAGATAGAAAGGTTCAAACTTATAAAATTATAAAGATGTCAATTCTCCCCCAAATCTATAATTTTAATGTAATTCAGTAAAAATATTGGAAATTTCCGAGCCAATTATAAAACCTATGCAGAAGAGCAAAAGGTCAAGAATGGCCAAGACACTCCTGAAGAATAAGGTACAGAAGGTGGGGAGGTGGGAAGAGACTTGCCTAATCAGATTTAAAGCTTATTATAAAGTTATAAAAGCCAATGACACTATGATACTGACACAAACACAGACACACAGACAATGGCATACAACAGCCCAGCAATGAATCCACACATATATAGAAACTTGGTAGATAATAGTGATGTCATTGCAGATCATTGGGAAAAGATAAGTGGTGCTGAGACTATTAATACAATAGTCATATTCAAAAAATAAATGGAATAGTGCCCCTTTTTCATCCCAGGTCAATTAAAGATGCATGTGGGGAAGGGGGTGCGGGTGTATAATGAAGTTGAAGTAGGAAATATTTTTATAATAAGACACTAAACTATATATCATAAGGAACAGTTTGATATATTTAACCATCTTAAATTTTTTAATTTATTAAAAGACATTATTTTAAAAAATATAAAAAGTGAAACTAAATCACAAATCGGGAGAAGATACTGCAACATAAATAACTGGCACTTGATTGATAAGCAGAATATACAAGAACTTTCTACAGATTAATTTAGAAGAGAAAAACAACCCACCAGCAAAATGGGTAAGACATGAACAGATATTTTACAAAAGAGGAAATAAAAATACCAATAAACAAATATATATGTATATTTTGGGAACTCCTTCCATGCAGGCACCAGAATGCACATGAGAGATGCCTGGTGGCATTATTCATGATAGCCTTAAACTGAAACCAAAAAAGGTCTAACAAGAGTAGACAGATGAATAAACTGTGGTTTAATTACACAGTGGAACGCTATATCAGTGAAAAAGTCCATCAACATAGACAAATCTCATAAACCATGCAGAATGAAAAAAGCAAGTTGCAAAAGAGTATACATAGATGATATCATCAATATAAAATTCAAAATCACACAACACTAAACAATATATTGTTTAGAAATATATACACATGGAGTAGAATTATATTAAAAAGCAAGATATTAATAAACACAAAGAAACCTTACCTCTGGCAGTGAATGTAGGAGGTACAGCTAGGGACGTCTAGAAGGGGCCTCCAACAGAACTGGTAATACTCTATTTCTTAAGCTGGGTGGTAGCTCCAGGGGTTCGCATTATAGTATTCTTCATTATCTTATATGTCATATATATTTTTATAGGTATAAAATAATGTTAATGGACTTGTGGGATCCAGTGAAGACCAATAAGGTGTTAGGAGAGGTTTGATGGAAGTTATTATGAGAGAAAGATTCTTCATATTCTGAGAAGTTACCCAAAGCCAACTGTCTCTCCTTCTGGAAGACACGGTATGCAAATATAAAGCCTGGAATCACTTTATCCATTTTGCCCCCACAAAGAAATACATCTTAGACGCAACCTCATATCACATTAACACAGTACAGAGGAAGAATGAAACTGGTACCATGATGATTCTATTAAACTGGTGAATCAAACCAGTCCTGAAGTTAGCGCCATCAGTGGACCATCCAGACATATAAGTCAGTAAATCCCCTTGTTGTTCAAAATGTATAAATCCTGGAGGGATTTATTAAATACCAAGAAACAATCAATTAAGAAAAAAATAAAACAGGAGAACCTAATGGTAGATACACAAAAGAAAACAAACTTATGGTTACCAAAGGGGAAAGGCAAGGAGAGGAGAGATAAATTAGGAGTATGGAATTAACAGATACAAACTACTATACATGAAATAAATAAGCAACAAGGATTTACTGTATAGAACAGGGAGCTATATTTAATATCTTGTAATAACCTATAATGGGAATTAATCTGAAAAAAAATTGACTCCTTTGCTGTACACCTGAAACTAACACAATATTATGGATCAACTATGCTTAAATTAAAAGAAAAGAAGAGGGAGGAAAAAAACTTTTGGGGTAGAGAGAGGGAGTCAGGAGGGGGAAAAAAGATTTACATCCCCATTTCTAGCAATGAAGACTCAAGTATTGTCCAGGAAAGACCGCAAGATGGTTACTAGGCACTGGCTGGTATCTGGTCAAGTGTAGACAAATGAGCAATGATCAGAACTTTGGCACAGGTAGGGACAGAGCCCCATGAAAGGTCTCTTGCCACCTGGGAGAGATGGGCTTTAAAATCAGAATTTAATATTTCTAAAAATAAAAGTGCTATTTCTTACATATCTGAGTTTGTAGACCAAGATTCAAATCTGCTACACCTGCAAGACCCCAGGATAGAATTTCCCAAAGTAAGCTTTAGAAAACAGTACTCTCTCGTGAACAAAGGTTTCATGTTCATACAGGTTTAGGAAATGTTGTATGCTACAACCTATTCACATTGATTCACAACGCACCTTAGAATATTAAAGCCCTGCAATGAATCTTTCTCTAAATGCATTTGAGCAATGAACTTTTCCAGAGGGACATCTATCACAAGCCGAAAAACTATAATTGCACCAAACACATTTTGGAAAACACAGTCTCCATATGGCATAAGAAGTCAGCCTCTCTGTCTGCAAGGACGCCATATCATTACCCTCTCACTCAGTGTTCAAAGCAGAACTCTAGGCTCCACTTACTGCAGTCTCGGAGAGTGACATTTTTCCATCTCCTAGCGAAGCAATGGCCTTCCGCCAGGTTTGAATTCACCACAAGATGAAGTTCAACATTCCCCAAATTTGACTGCTCCTGCTGTCACAGCAGCAAACTGTTGGTGAAAGTCTCTACCAGTAAGTGTTGAACCACACAAGTTTGTCAAGAAAACAGTAAGAGAGCATCCTGGAAAAGCATCCCATTTCCATGCCTGTCCCCTTAAAAATGCTTATGTTTGCATTTACTGTTTCCTTCACAGATTAGAAATGAGACAGAGAGGAATGGGACTAGCATTTTAAAAATAATATAAGAAGAGTATTAGATGGGCTTCCCTGGTGGCGCAGTGGTTGGGAGTCCGCCTGCCGATGCAGGGGACGCAGGTTCGTGCCCCGGTCCGGGAGGATCCCATGTGCTGCGGAGCGGCTGGGCCCATGAGCCAAGGCAGCTGGGCCTGCGCGTCCGGAGCCTGTGCTCCACAACGGGAGAGGCCACAGCAGTGAGGGGCCCGCGTACCGCAAAAAAAAAAAAAAAAAAAAAAAAATAGTATTAGAATTTATTAAGTTTTGCCTATAGAACTGCTGACAATCTTTTATTGATTGAAGAAGTGTGGGCCACAGGAATAGTTTTAACTCATGTTCCACTCAAGGTTCTTGAGCTGCTTGCTTGTGGATTCCTGATGTGGAATAACGAGTAATGGGAGAAGACGCTGATCAGAGGTAAGGTTGTATTACTGGAGGTTGGGAGAGCTGAGGGCAAACCATGAAAGATCGCCCCATACTTGCTCCGGGCCACTGTGTGGTTAAAAAACTTACAGAGACAGATTTCACAGCTGGGTCCTCCAACTTCACTGTGCACAGCAGGTGTGTTTTTAAAAGGCTGTGGGTAAATTAGAATCTTTAAAAAAACTTTAAAAAATTAATAAGAGCTGGAATAGGTTCAGAGTCTATATGAAGTTAGAGAATTAGGATAAAAGTTGCTTACATGTATACATGATATATATGTACACACAAGTACACACATATATAAGAAATGCATAGTTTGAAGGGGTTTTTCATTATTGACAGATGACAGCTAAGTAAAATTCCTTCTAGCTATAAATATATTTTACAAAGATTAAAAAGAAAAATACCAAAATATTAACTATGTCTAACTTTGGATGTTATGATTATGCCTGGTCTTTATCTTCCTTTTAGTTTTATGCTCCAAAATTTCTGTGACAAATGAGACTCTCACCTCCGAGCCATATAACATGTTCCCACTGAATGAAGCAGTGAGGTGCCACTGGCTTTGGAAATGGCCAGAGATTCTTAACAATAGACCTCCATAGTATATAAAGCACAAGAGTGGCATGAGGACTAAGTGTGTGGAGAGGTAAACTTCCAGAAATATCATTCCACCATCGTATAGCAAAATTTATACTTCTTGAGTGGATGTTTAGATTGTTTGCAACTGTTCCCTATTATAAACAAGTCTGCGGTATAAATCTTTGCTCAAATTTTAGCTTTTTCTTTTCAAGAATAAAGTCTCAAAAGTAAGATTAATTAATCAATGAATATTAACATCTTAAGGCTCTCAATGCATGTTGCCTATTGCTTTCCAGGTTGATATACCAGGAAATATTTATATTGGGAACATATAAATGGGTCTATCTTAATTTCCTAGCTTTAAGAATTAAAATTTGTATTTAACCTTTACCAACTTGACAAACAGAAAATGGTATCAAAGAAGTTTTCATCTTCTTTGAATACTAGGAAGGTTAAAGCTTTTCCTATAAGTTTATTTGCCATTTATATTTCCTCTTTAGTGAATTGTGAGCTCTCCCTCTCAACTCAATTACCTACTGATGTTTGTTTTTTTCCTTCAAGATATATATAAACTTTTTACATTAAGGTTATTAACCTTTTGTCAAATATGTATTATGAATATTTTTCTGGTTGTGTTTTAACTTTTTATGTAATAAATGCTGTTTTTTCCTATGTTTTCGTTGCCTTTTTTTTTTTTTTTCCTTGCGTTATGCGGGCCTCTCACTGTTGTGGCCTCTCCCATTTGCGGAGCACAGGCTCCGGACGCGCAGGCTCAGTGGCCATGGCTCACGGGCCCAGCCGCTCCACGGCATGTGGGATCTTCCCGAAACGGGGCACGAACCCGCGTCTCCTGCATCAGCAGGCGGACTTCTCAAGCACTGCGCCACCAGGGAAGCCCTCGTTGCTTTTTAACAGTCAAAATCCTTCTATATTCCAAGATCAAATAAATATTCACTAAATTTCCTTAGTTTTTTATGATTTTTTCATTTATATTCTAATCTGTGGAGATTTTTATTTCTATGATATGAGATGAAAATATAACTTGATGTTTCCCCAGATATCTAATTTTTCTCGACATTCTTTTCCTAACAATGCCTTCTTTATGAAATACATTAAATTATTCCATATACCGGATTTCTTTTATAATAGGAAAAAGGCTATAATTTTTAAACTTTATAAATGCAATAAACCTCTCATCACTGAAAGGACTACAAGTGAACGTTTGAACACTCTTATAAATGGCCTCTCCTCTCCCCACAACTACCTTTTTTTTTTTTTTTTTTTTTTTTTTTTTGGCCAACT
>NW_006786333.1:2542260-2545991 GCF_000442215.2 Lipotes vexillifer
GCCACGAACCCGCGTCCCCTGCATCGGCAGGCGGACTCTCAACCACCGCGCCACCAGGGAAGCCCCACAGCTATCTCTTTTATCTGTTATGTAAATACTGGTCCATCCACCAAGCTGCCCAAAGCAAAGTATAGCCCTCTGTTCCCATTCTATATAGGCTCTCTCCGTTATTCTTTACCTCACTGCAGTGTCCACCAAACTAGTGAGGATGCTGTTACCCCTATCCTCTCAACACTCACAGTCCCTAGGGCACATACATTGGGTCAATCAGTCCCAAGGGAGTTCTGTGGGGTAGCTGGGACAGAGAAAGGCTTGCAAGTTTAAGAAGATGACACTTGATGATATAGTTGAAAGAAAAAGTAAAATGAATACATCATGCTGCCTCAGCGCAAAAAAAAAAAAAAAGAACATTTTACTCCACTGGCGCTTACTCAGAGAATGACACTAAGGTGGAAAAGCTATTCATGGTTCAAGTACAGGTGTAATGAAAGAACACTGGACTAGAAACAAAGAAGCCTGAGGCTCCAATCCTGATGCTGCCTCCAATGACCTTGGACAAGTCAGTGAAGTTCCTGGGACCTTGGCTCACTCATCTGTAAAACGAAGGGCTTGACTATTACAGGATGCAGTTTGGAAGTTCACAGGCCAATTGTGCAAATATATTTAGTTTGGTTCACATGGTGTTTTCATTTCTTTTATGTAATAGGGCATAGCATTCCGTTTCTAAAAGTTCCTTTGTCATGCAGCTAGTTTCAATCATTTATGTTCCCTACCTGGCTTCAGAAGAGGTCTAAACAATCCTTAAAGTCCCAGCCTACTTTATAAATGTATCCAATCCATCAGAAATTCATGTTAACTGTACCTTCAAAATACACTGGAATCTGACTAGTTCTCATCCCTCCACTGCTGCCACCCTGCTCCCAGCCACCAGCTTCTTTCACGAGGATTATTGCAATGGTCTCCTAATGGGTCCCCCATGCTTCCACCCCAGCTCCTCTGTGGTCGTTTCCCAGTAGAAGCAGTCTTTTTAAAGCATAAATAAAGTTGTCACTCAAATGTCACCTAGTCGGGGACACCTGCTCTGACCACCCTGCTTTAAATAGCAGTCCCTTTTCCCATGCTCCTGATCACCCTTATCCAGCTCTGTTTCCCACACAGAATTGTCTCCTCCTCACATACTGTGTGATAGTACTTCTGTGCTGTAGATTCTGTCTTGTTTTGTTTTTGTCTGTTTCGTCCCACTAGAGCATAAGATCGCTGAGGACAGGCCTTTGGGTCTGTTTTGTTTAGTGGCTGCTTATAGCTCCAGTGCCTGGAATAGAGCCTGGCACAAAGGGGGTCCTCAATAAATTATTGTGACTAATTATGAATTTACAAATAATCTCTCTCACTCCAAGAATAAGTTCTTCTGGTTCCAAGAAGTGACATCAGTTAAGTGTCATTTTAAAATGGAGATAGGATCCTCTCTTCTAACCTTTCCCGTTACAGCAAATCTCTTTACACACACATTACAGCTTGCACAATTCTCAGCAAGGAAGTCACTTGCCAAATCAACCAGGGCTAGGGAGACTTTTATGTAATAAACAGGCCAATCCTTTACTTATCATGCCCCCACAGAGACATGAGTTCAAACAAGAGGGAGACTTCTTTTCCACAGCCATCAAGTAAGGAATCAATGAGGATCAATTTATAAAACAAACAAAGCAGCCAGTTCCAAAAAGCAGGCTCAGCAATGTTCATATGAAATAGGTCAAAGTTATATGGTATCATCCATGTTCTTTGAGCCCATCATCCCTTGGGGCCATCTCCAGGTCTATTTGCTGAATTCAAACACGCTGGCAATAAGATCTTTTGTTTCTCAAGAGCCATACATTCTCCTTCCAAAACTAGTAAAGGTCAACCCCTCTCCCCTCCCCCGCCCCCCCAAAAAACCTGAGCTGCTTGCAACAGCTTTTGGATAAATCTCTTCCAAGCGTGGACTGAATAAGGGCAGGCTCCCTTCACAAAGGTGACCACTTTCAGTAAGAATGGGTGTGCTCGTCCCGCACAGGAGCTCCCGGCCCTTCCCCTCCTTCCCTCCCTCTCTGCACCTTCCACCAGCTAAGGGATTTGCACAAGTCTGGTCACAGACTTTTCCATTTCACAGACAAATACAATCTAGAAATAAAGAGAGCTGGGAGGAACCGTTCTAAGGTTGTCAGCTTTTTATTGTGTCAAGCAAAGGCACTCTTTCGAAAAAGACCTTCTCAGCAGGGTATTTTGGCGCACTCCTGGGAAATAATAAGTACATAATCTCCAAATGAGTTTAACAATTTTAACTTCATGAAATACCTGGTTTTCCTCGCAGTATGAGCTATAGGTCAGAGAAATTTTCTCAGGAGCCAGCATTTGGGGAGCATTGCTGTAAATGCCCCTGAATCCCTTATCTAGAATGATAAAACCTCAGAGTGATTCTGCCATTGGGGAGATGGCTATGACTCTAATTAAATGCCTCACCGGGTTTCAGGCACACATACAATTGGGATCCATTCTAAGTCACAGTGCTCTAGAGCAGTTACAGTCTGGGTGAGAAGACAGGGCTCATTAGCAAGGTCCAGGATTTTGTAGGGTACATCCATAGCGGATGTGGTCTTTACGGAACTAAGCCATGAGCTTTCCTTTTTTCTATTCCTTTCAGAATCCTTCGACGGCTTTTGCTGATCAGCAAACAGCCCTTGGTAAGTGACCAAATATGCATGGCCTTATACTAGGGAGCCACGGTAGTATAGTCAATCCTATTACAACTGGGTAGCTACCAAATAAAACATTAAAGCAGACGGTGCAAACCAGTGGTGCACTATGGCAGCTAAGTATTGGGGTGGTAATTGTGATAGCACCTAGGAATATATATATATAACGTACACGTACACATACATTAATTGCCTAGGTTTAAAAACTGTGGAGTTTACTTAAGCCTCTGGATTTCTGACTTCTTTTGAAAAAATCTAAAGATCCGGCAATAACAAGCCCTCCTTCCAGTGTGGCCCCTTGTGCCTGGTGCTGGGCAGAGACAGGCCAGGCCCTCTTCCCTGGGCTGAGTCATTTCATTACCCACTTGGAGGCTGCAAGCATCTGTGCTGACCTCTGGCTTAGCGTATGTAAGGTTATTTATACTTTGCCTAATCCCTAAAAGGACTGAAAGAGGCTTAGAAGAGATAGACAACAAGGAGAAAGGAGGGGAAGGAGAAGAAAGCACACGATGAAGCCAGGAACAGGGCCACGTCCCAGTGTCCACCACACAATCCTGTCCACTTAGCTGGAGATGGGCTGCAAATTTGGTTCCCGACTTCTTCACGACTGACTGCAGCTTAGAGTCTAAAACCCAAATAAAGCCAAATATCCTCCCTTTAGTGAAATACAGTCTTTCTATAGTAATAACATTAAATCCCATGAAGCTATTAAACATGAAACAGCAATACAAGGCCACACAAAATGCCAAAATATGTGGTATTGGTGACAAAGTGACCTGACAAAGAAGCCCTTGGTTGGGCTCGGGAAGGCGGGTGCGTCACGGTTACACAGAGCTCACTACGGGCTGCATAAAGGAAAACACAATCATGTCAAAACAATAGGAAAAAAAAACGTGTCAGGTTCATTCAGCCGACAGGTGCTGCCCATAATTTCCAGCAGCTCTGCTTTCTTCCTGAAGTGTTTTCTTTGAGTTGTTGTGAAACTATGGGAGACACGAAGCT
>NW_006786333.1:2546001-2562389 GCF_000442215.2 Lipotes vexillifer
CACGACGCTAGTTAAAAATGAAGTGTCTCCTAGAGTTTAGGGCATAAGTACCTCAGCTCTGAGACTTCGAGACCCAATTTCTGTCTCTCTCTTCCAATCAAGATCACCCACGCGTGGCTTTGCTGACTAGATGATGGGTGTGGGAACTGAAGGAAAGGCTGAGGGTCACCAGGCGGGACTCAGGAAAGAAAGGGTCCACTCAGAGCGCCAGTCCCGCCCTTGGCTCTGGTACCCCAGCACAATGTATTGCTTTTGCTTTCTCTCTTAAATCTGCATCAAGCATCATCAAGACAAATTCTGGCAACTACTCAACAATCCCACTTCTATTCTGCATGTTGCTGATGTAAAGTTTTGTGTGGCCCGAGTAAAATTAATGGCAATTCCATTTGGCAAAGCAAAACAAATCTTGAAATTAACAAACAGCACCACTACCACTGCTGGGTTTATTCGTGGAGAAAGATGTATTTAGTGCATTTTCTTCAGTTCAATATCTTATCTGTATCACAATGGGGAACAAAGAGCTCATCACATCAATAATGGAATTTCAAGCAGCCGTGCGAATAGGACTACAATTTTCTTCCCTACATAAATGGAGGTCTGTGAGTTCTACGGGGAATGGACTCTATCCAGATGAATCAATTAAAAAATTATAAAGCATCTTGGTCGCTGAGTCAGAAGGACATGAGAACACCGGGAACTTCCTCCCCTTCTCTCTATACTGCAGAAG
This sequence comes from Lipotes vexillifer, assembly GCF_000442215.2. Lineage (NCBI taxonomy): Eukaryota > Metazoa > Chordata > Mammalia > Artiodactyla > Lipotidae > Lipotes > Lipotes vexillifer. Next base: position 2,546,729 of record NW_006786333.1, read on the forward strand.
GTAAAAAGCTGAAATTTTCTTCATGAGATATTGACTACATCCTCATATCAAAGCAGCCACAGTCATTACAGAGTCTGCCAGTATTTCTGTAAGAAAACCTTTCTGGGGAGGATTTACAGAATATTGGCTGCTTTTGATTCACAAAGAGCTGATTTTAAAGCCGGGGTTTCAGCAGCCATGAATTCATTTCATTTGCTTATCACACATAGAGCAAAGTCATTTCTTGGGCCTCTGACCGATAGCAATTTTACAGAGGTGATAATTAAGATAATAGTCTACTTTCTTCAGAAAATATGTACTTTTTTTTTCAAATCTGCGAATTATGAAGATCAGACTCACGTTCAGCCTCAGGACTAATATACTTTCCTTCATAATCTTTATCTGATTTTCAGTTGGGCCCTGAAGAAAAGGTGGCAAAAGTACAGTGCGGGGAATGCGGGTGCTCTTCTCTGGCACGGAGAAGGAAAGAGAGAAGCCAAGGGGAAAATACTGCAAGGAAGGCAGCTCCGTGTCGTCTGACTTGGACCACAGCGGGCCAGAGCTTGGGCGGGATGCGAAGGGAGGCAACAGAGTAGGTGACCTATCAAGATCCTACATGAAGCAGACTAGTGACCAAGTCCAAGACAGGTCAGTTCAAGCTGGAAGAAGGAGGCAGAGAGTTCCACGGGTCCATCAAGCAAAGTCATGATCAAGAGGCCAGGCCTTGAGGATCCATACTGGGGAAGACAACTGGGGACAAGGGCTCAGCAACCTGATCCAAAGAGGTCAGGATGTAGGAAAGAGATCTCGATACAGACACTGCCTGCTGCTGCCCCACAGCCATCCTGGGCTGGAAGGAGATTTGGAATCCTCTAGAAAGACTGGGGACTTGGCCAAGGCTGGGAAGCTGGCTGGAGCAGAGGGGCTTCAGCTGGCGGTGTTAGCTCCCAGCCCAGTTCTCTCACCACTCACCGTGCTGCCTCTCAAGAAGACCTAAGCATGAAGACCCACCATGCTGCCTCTCAAGAAGACCCTCCATGGGACACAACCCAAAGAAAACGGTTCCCTGGGCCATTTGTGACTGATTCCACAGAGCAACTGAGCCTGAGATTGCAGGTAGTCACAAAACTGATACATGGCTGAGAGGCTAATGAAACGAGGACAGATAGTCCCCCACTTGCCGACATGCAAGATTGTTTCTGCCCCGAGTGGAAGAAAAGGCAGCATGGTTAGTGGCTGGTATACTTGCAGGGAGGGTGGCAGCAGGAAGCTCAGATGGGTGGCTGGAATCAAGACGGAGCAGGGAGATGAGAACTGGAGATGGCACCCACTGAGCCAGTTGTTAGGCCCTCAAAGCAATAGCTGCTCTTTTGTTCCTAGAGACCAAGCCTTGTCCTCTAGGCTTTAGAAGACTTTGCCTTCATAGGCGGGAGGTCACATCTGCCGCCCTAACAGCCTGTGCTCCACATCTGATGATAAGAACAAGTAAATTCCTGGCCCTATCCGGGAATGCAGGGTCTGGTCCCAACAAAGCAGGGGCTTCCAGCTCTACTTCCACTGAAATGACTTCTTTTGAGACCCAGCATCTTTCTGGAGCAAGAGTAGAAGTCCTGGAAAGTGGGGACTTGAAAGAATCTACAGACCTACTTGATCGTGATGCTAAGGAAGAAATGTCCTGAGAAGTGGAGCCCTGGGCACCCAGGGAAGGGAGGTGGTCATCCAGTGCTCTACCTTCACACCTGCCTTGTCTGTCCCTGTGTTTCCTGGAGCTAGAGAGGGTTTGCTGGAGACAAGGTACCCAATAACATACTGTAAGTGAATAAATAAATTCCACAACATCCAAGTTTCTATTACTAGCTATTTGCAGTTGGTGAAGTGACCCCTGAAAGTTAGAATTTCTGCCTCTGAAAAATTGAGGGAATTTGACCATAACCCAGAAATGTTTGACGAACTCATTATATATAGCCCATTTGCTTAGAACCTCAAGCATAATTTTTCTAACTAGGATCCTCAGACCATCTATCTGTGAAGCTGCAGATTCCCGGGCCCTAACCAGACCTACTGCTCCCAAATCCTTGGAGGGGGATGGCCACGAGCACAAGAATCTGAAGCTTTCGTAAACACTGCAGGTGATACTCAGGCATACAATGATTTGAGAAACACTGAGACTTACATTTACTGAAAAATCCTCTATTCTAGATCCTAAGTTTGAGACTTCATATACACTTTCATTTAACCCTTATGATTATGCTATGAGGCAAGTATTATCCTCTTCACTTTATAGATAAGGAAACTGACTTGAACAAGGTCACGCAGCCAATAAGTAGCTGAGCCAGAATTCATCCCAGGTCTGCCTAAATCCAAAATCCTTTGCTCTTACACATAGGAATGAGTTCAATGAACACTGGACACAGAACCAACAAAATGTAGAATGCTCTGTGTCTCATGTTCAGTCTTATTTCACTTTAGTTTTGATGAACATATATGCTTGTGGTGAAGAACTCAGAGGAAATGTGGTTGCATTTGTGTGCACTCATGTTTTCACAGCTTACGAACGTGAGGGGAGCAGAGGCAGGAAAAACATAAGAAGGAAGGAAAATAGCAACATGGATGAGCAGTGTAATGTTTGTACACTGAAGTGAAATGTTACAGTTGAATTTCACGGTCTTGATTTAAAAAGGTTAGCAATGCTGGGTTATTAGCCTATAACATGCTTAGACCATAACACTGCACCAATATCACCACCCCATAAACTATTGTGACCTGCCTACAGGTAACCTTGATGGACGAAGCAACCATAAATGGTCTCAAAAAATTGAACTGTGCCCAAAAAACATGACACATTGAAAGCTGATGTGTTGATTTTTAATTGTCCCTTACTCTAGTCGAAATGGCTTTTCTTCTTTCTTCAAAGCAGTTGCCACAGTCAAATATCACCTATATAAATATTCCTGGAGCAAAATGGCATTGAGTTTTATCGCTTGCATACTGTAAATGGTCTCTTGACGTTCCTGCAAGAGCTAACTGGCCTCATATAATGATGAATAGGGAATTTATTTTTTAGAATCTAGAGGTATAAAGGCCATTCCTTAAAAGTGGAAAACATGTCTCTAAGAAATATAATCTAGTAGACAAAGCTTTAGAGTTATAGTCAAGAGTCTTGGGGTATGGTCCATCAATAATCAGTTTGGTGGTTTTAGGGCCAAAAAAAGGCTTCCCCATCTTGTTTTAATCACCTGATACAATATCTACCGCTATTATTTCAGCAGAATTTAACAAGAATCTATTAATTCAATCAAAGTGAAACAGCTTTGAATACCTAAGTTCTTATTCTAATGTGATTAATAAGGATCACATCTGAACAAGAGCAGGTGTTTTTTTTTTCTTTTTTTCGGTACGCGGGACTCTCACTGTTGTGGCATCTTCCATTGCGGAGCACAGGCTCCGGACGCGCAGGCTCAGCGGCCATGGCTCACGGGCCCAGCCGCTCCGCGGCATGTGGGATTCTCCCGGACCGGGGCACGAACCCGCGTCCCCTGCATCGGCAGGCGGACTTCCCCTGCATCGGCAGGCGGACTCTCAACCACTGCGCCACCAGGGAAGCCCTAAGACCAGGTTTTGATTTGGATTTTAGGAGCTCCTGGTACTCATCTCCACCTCCTTCTGAGCCGCTCCACAGTAAGCTAATCCATACACCATCTCGAAGGATGGATTTAAATAAGTGATTCCTGCAAAGTACTTTGAGCAACTCACAGAAAGAGACATTTGAAGCACAAATTATTATTTTCATAGAAGATATTACAAGAGTAGGGCAGCAGTTACTACAATCACCATTCAGGGAAGAATCTCCTTAAGTGCATATGGCAGATGTGCTTGGTGAACTGAAATATTTTCCTGGGTCTTAAACATTTAAACTAATAACACCTATCTAGTTACTGAAGATAATTTGATGGCTATAATGTAGATAGATAGATAGATTCATTATAACAAATGAATTCACTGCAGTATGAAGAAAAACGGAAGCTACTACTATTATGCTGATGTGGCTGCCCAGAGCTAACCCCAACTCCCTCCAGACACATCCTCTGCTGGTTCTAATAGAATTTCAGGCTATTACTTAAGTAAATTTCCTCATCAGTAAAATGAGGGAGACAGAGGTAATCTGTGTGGTTCCTTCCAGCTCCATGAGTATGCAATGGTTTCTGCATGTTACACAAAGTAACAATGGTATTATAATGGTATGCCATTGCAAAATGCCAATCAGGCACAAGAGCTAATCAACAGATAAAAGACAGAAAAAGAGCACTTCCCAGGCCCACAGAAAGGGTGACCCTGACTTTGGTTTAATGAATAATGCTAACACATCAACAGAAAGAACATGTCAATTGCCAGGGATAAGCATTAGAGAAACATGATGTTCAGAGAGGCAAATGTGTTTACTTAGCAGTGTCCAAAAGAATGAGACACTGGAGCTGAGAAAACTAAACCAATTCCATTACCAGAAAGGTAACCAATATTATGAGGTTTGAATATTTTGTCACTTTTCCAGAGCTGCAGTATTGCATGCCTAAATGATCTTCTTTCTTTGTTGACTCCATGTTCCTTGAGCTACCATCTGATTAATGATACAGTTTCCCAGTAACCTCAGTAAGAGAATGGGGGTGGAGGACAGAAGAAGTGACAAGCGGGTGCGGCACAGAGAGACTTGATATATGAATTTAAATTTTGATGCCACTATAAAAAGGATATTGTATGATAAGTTAATTCTTACTTATAGATCAGTCATGATAATATCAGCATATAATATTTATCAAGCACTTGCTATATTCTAAGAACTACTGTAAGTGCTTTACACACAGGGGCCTATTTAATCAACACAACATCTTACAAGGAAGATCCCATGCTAATAGGAGGAAACTGAAGCTGAGAGAGATTGAGTAACTTACCCAAGGTTATACAGTTAAAAGTGGCAGGGCTTCCCTGGTGGTGCAGTGGTTGAGAGTCCGCCTGCCGATGCAGGGGACACGGGTTCATGCCCCGGTCTGGGAAGTTCCCACATGCCGCGGAGCGGCTGGGCCCGTGAGCCATGGCCGCTGAGCCTGCGCGTCTGGAGCCTGTGCTCCGCAACGGGAGAGGCCACAGCAGTGAGAGGCCTGTGTACCGCCAAAAAAAAAAAAAAAAGTGGCAAAGGATTTAATCCATAACCTTTATATTGTTCTTTTAATTTAGTTTTCATGAGACAGAGACTGAACCGGATGACCTGAAGATAACCATTTTCTATACTCATAAGACTGAAGATCAGATCTGGACCATGGTGGCTCAGCTAAGACTGTTGCTGAGAACCCTTGCCTGAGGTACCCTTAGACAAGATCCTCACAGATACGGCCTTCAGATCACCACGTAACCCTGGACCCAGCGAGCCTCAGAGAAAAGAAAGTACTTACTCGTCAAGGCTATGACAGCCATCACTCCGAGAGGTCAGGAAATACCACCTGTGAATATTCCCTAAAGTTTTTCAAGGGGAAGCAGGAAATCCTCAGGCACACCTTTCCAATCTCCAGGGACAGATGACATCCTGAAGGATGACAAACCATGCTCCCTGCTCTCCAGCCCACTCCAGGATGGAGGGCTAATTACCCGTTTTAAGTTCTACCGCAAACGTTTTTCACACCTGCTGATTTGTTTCTATTTCCACTGACATCTTTCTCATCCCGGATTTCCTCACCTCACGCCTAATGACGCAAGGGTCTCTTAGCTGCTTTCGTCATTTCCAGTGTCTACCACCTCTACCTTGTTCTACACAAAGTGGCCAGACAGACACTTGAATTTTGTATTCATCTTACACCAACCTAGTTGGCAAACTGATTACAACTTAATTGCTTATACAACCCAAATATTAACATCAAAGAAGAGGCATCAAAGTTGAGAAAGCAAGGGATTTCCCTGGCTGTCCAGTGGTTAAGACTTTGCCTTCTGGTGGAGGGGGTGTAGGTTCGATCCCTGGTCAGGGAGCTAAGATCCCGCATGCCTCGCGGCCAAAACACCAGAACATGAAACAGAAGCAATATTGTAACAAATTCAATAAAGACTTTAAAAATGGTCCACATCAAAAAAACAAAATAAACAAAAAAAAGTTGACAAAGCAATACTCTCCTGTATTAGCCCTCTGTATATCCCTCTTTTAATACCATAAGTATTATAGTAAATATTCCCATATCTTTACAAATACAGATCTCCATAAAAACTGAGCCCAATGATACACAGTTACAGCAGAATGGCATGGAATTAGCATGGTGGCTCTGGGGTTGGGCAGAGCTGAGGCAGAGTTCTGGCCCCACCAACCTGGGCAAATCTGATACATCTCAATGAGTCTCAGTTTCCCCAAGTGTAAGATGGAGATACTGAGGGTATGTTCCTCGCAGGATTGCTGTGCTGATTAGGAGGTAGTTTGTAACGGGTGCTGGGCACATTTTTTGGGACATTACAAGTGTTCAATAAGTGTTAGCTATCATCATATCATGATTATTACAGCATTGTGGCTTAGTGGTTAAGAGCTCAGACACTGGAGTCATAAACACATGGTTTGGGCAAATGAAAATTGTGAGTCAAGGTCTCTATAAATTCCACCCTGTCTTCTTTCCATGTGAAAAACATTTCCTTGGTAAAACTACTTAAACCACTGGAAGTTCTCCATCTCAGACACTCTTGAAATGTGGTCCAGCAACTGTTGGAATAAAGATATAGGAGAGAAGAGGCAAATATTGCCCAGAACAGTAGTAAGTTTTCAGACCTCTTTGATCAACACATATCACTGAGTCTCTATTATGCACCCGGCCCAAAGATGAATGGCATGCTCCTGCCCTCAGAGAACTCATGCCCCAGTTCTAATCACAGGACATTTTGTGGGGTCCCAGCGATATGGTTGCCCTGTTGTGTAGCACCTGCTCCATGCCTGGCTCTGTGCTAAGTCCTCTGCACATGGTATTCCATTGGTCCTATGGGTTATTCTTGGAGAACAACAATATTTCTCTAATTTTTCATGAAGAAACTGAGACGTAGAGTGATTGGATGTCTTGGCCAAGGTCACACAGCAGATGGCTGACAGGGTCAGGATCTGGCTGACTCTACCATCTAGGTGCTCACCACTGGGCTTGTGTCTCCTGATTGTCCAAGCATTGCCAATACATGACTTTTATCACATAGCAGCGGAGATTCAGACAATAGCAGCTTTCAAATAGAAAAGTCACCTAATTGGCAAAAATCTGGAATAGTGTGAATGCCCATCAATAAAAGAATGATTAAATAAATTATGGTGCAGCCATTCCAATAAAAGAATAATTGAATAAATTATGGTATATCCAAACCATATCATGCAGCCATTAAAAGACAGACAGATACGTATTAACCTAGATGGATGTTCATGGTATTTTGTTAAGTTAAAAAAAGAATCCCTTAAAAAAACTGTTAAATGAAAAAATGAGCCCAAGGAGAATAAGACAGAGATGGACACGTTGAATTAAATCTGAGCCTGGACCTAATTTTCTTTAGACCTAATTTTCTTTGATTTATCTGAAAACTAAAATACGCTTTTAGTAGAAACTGTACCCCCATGAAACGTACATGAAGAAATATAGAAAAGTGGTTAAGAGCACAAGCTTTGCAATCAGACAGATCCAGGTTCATATATCATCTGCGACTAACTACCTGTGACCTCGGGCCCGTTACTTATCTCTAAGCCTCAGTTGCCTCAACTAAAAATGATGCTAATAATATTCCACCTTATAGGGATGTTGCCCTGATTGAATGAGATAATGTAAAGAAAGTGCCAAACACAGTACCTGGCACATAGCAAGTGCTCAATAAGTGGTGTGACTATTACTTTAACTATTATCTAATTGCCTTCAAAATCAGCCTTTGCTAAAAACAGAAACCCTTCTGTAGATTGACATTTAAAAGGCCACCACCACAAAGAATATGCCAAGGCTTCCAGGAAGGTACTTGTGAAAGCGTGGGCTGATGAATAAATGACATTTGATTTTCTATTGCAACATCTTTCCATTTCAACGTCTTCTGATAAGGCAGCCACATGCTACTCTCTAGCTGCTCGGCTTCCCTCCCGCATTTTCAAACCAGAATGATTTCAAATGTGAAGCATGGTCCCCAAAGCTTCCTGTTTGCCATAACACAGAGCACCCACAGGTCTTTGGGTTCTAAGGCCCTGAAGCAGGTGAGGTAATTAGCTCCATGACACAGCCTATTTATTTCACGCTTCAGTTGCAAAATGAAAGAAAAAAGCAAAATGAGGGCATGAGAATGAGAAAGGAGGACAGATGAGCCAGTCTCCATTCACCCTCTGGAGTGCTGTTGTAGGTTCTAGAGCAACTCTATGAATGAAGGAGAAAAGTTTAAATTTGTAAAGAGATTCCTAGATTTTTGGGCAACCCCAGCTGCCTTGTAAACCAGAGCAAATAAATACAAGCTTATCAACAGTGAAAATGTTACTGCCCAAGTTTAGTTAAATTCAGCTTCAGAGTGTGTATACTCAGCACTTGTACTTACACAGTGATAGAGAGAGAGGTATTATTGCCAATACCATGTAAGTCATAGCACCCATTTCACTTACAATTTCCCCACAGCAATCTATGGAGTGCTGGCTGCTTTAAAACTTTTTAAAAGGAGGCATTGGTATTAGGTTATGGACTTCTCCAAGAAATAAGGGCTTAATTTTTCTTCTAATTTTTATTGGACTGCAGTTGATTTACAATGTTGTGTTAGTTTCAGGTGTACAGCAAAGTGAATCAGTTACACATATATATATATATATCCACTCCTTTTTAGATTCTTTTCCCATATAGGCCATTACAGAGTACTGAGTAGAGTTCCCTGTGCTATACAGTAGGTCCTTATATCTATTTTATATATAGTAATACATGTATGTCAATCCCGATCTCCCAATTTATCTCTCCCCTCCCAACCCCCTGGTAACCATAAGTTTATTTTCTACATATGTAACTCTATTTCTGTTTTGTAGATAAGTTTATTTGTACCCATTTTCTAGATTCCACACATAAATGAGACCATATAATAGTTGTCTTTCTCTGTCTGGCTTACTTCACTCAGTATGACAATCTCTAGGTCCATCCATGATGCTGCAAACGGCATTACTTTCTTCTTTTTATGGCTGAGTAATATCCCATTGTATATATGTACCACATCTTCTTTATCCATTCCCCTGTTGATAGATATTTAGGTTGCTTCCATGTCCTGGCTATTGTAAAGAGAGCTACAACGGGGCTTAATTTTTATTACGGAAGAATGGTGGTGGTCGTGGTACCAGCAGGTAACATTTATTGAGCACTGACCAGGTGCCAGGCGCTATGCTGAGTGTTTTACCCAACAATTCATGTGATACATACTATCATGTGAAATAGACTAGAAGAGGTTAAGTAACCACTCCCAGGGAGTGATGACCCACAGTTTAGACCCAGGCAGTCTCTCCTCTGGGCCCTAGCTCTTACGTTTCATTTAGGTCTCTAAAGTCCTTGGTCCCTCCAGTATCTAGCGTTTGATTTCTTCTGCCATTACAAGTTTCCATTGCTGCAGCTGCTTCTAATATTTTGTAAGCAGCTGGTAACCTACAGCATTTCATTCTAATGCTTCTCACCTACGTTTTTAATTTTTTCATCTCCTAAAAGAAATCATGGCCATTGAGCTGAGTGACATAATTCTACATTCTTGCAGAGCATGCATTCATCTTCTATGTTCTTGTTTCTTGGGGTTTCTTTATAGCATATAAGATAGAAAAACAGGATTGAAAAGGCAGGGAGACTATAAATCTTCTCATAGATACAAGACACCCCAATCACATTTGAAAGAGTCTAGAGTTCTTTGATGCCCTCGCTTCACTAGAAAATTTTGCAGGCCCTGAACCAAGATGGCGGAGTAGAAGGACGTGCTCTTACTCCCTCTTGCGAGAACAGCAGAATCACAAATAACTACTGAACAATCAGCGACAGGAAGGCACTGGAACCCATCAAAAAAGAGATCCCACATCCAAAGACAAAGGAGAAGCCACAGTGAGAGAGTAGGAGGGGCGCAATCACAATAAAATCAAATCCCATAACTGCTGGGTGGGTGACTCACAAACTGGAGAACACTTATACCACAGAAGTCCACCCACTGCAGTGAAGGTAATGAGCCCCACGTCAAGCTTCTGAACCTGGGAATCCAGCAACGGAAGGAGGAATTCCTAGAAAATCAAACTTTGAAGGCTAGCAGGATTTGATTGAAGGACTCTGACAGGACTGGGGGAAACAGAGACTCCACTCTTGGAGGGCACACACAAAGTAGTGTGTGCGTCAGAACCCAGGGGAAGGAGCAGTGATCGCACAGGAGACTGAACCAGACCCATCTGCTAGTGTTGGAGGGTCCCCTGCAGAGGCAGGGAGTGACTGTGGCTCACCATGAGGACAAGGATACTGTCAGCAGAAGTTCTGGGAAGTACTCCTTGGCATGAGCCTTCCCAGAGTCCCCTTAGCCCCACCAAAGAGCCCGGGTAGGCTCCAGCGTTGGGTCCCCTCAGGCCAAACAACCAACAGGGAGGGAACCCAGCCCCACCCATCCCCAGACAAGCAGATTAAAGTTTTACTGAGCTCTGCCCAACAGAGCAACAGCCAGCTCTACCCACCACCAATCCCTCCCATCAGGAAACTTGCACAAGCCTCTTAGATAGCATCATCCACCAGAGGACAGACAACAGAAGCAAGAAGAACTACAATCCTGCAGCCTGTGGAACAAAAACCACATTCACAAAAAGACAGACAAGATGAAAAAGCAGAGGACTATGTACCAGGTGAAGGAAGAAGATAACACCCCAGAAAAACAACTAAATGAAGTGGAGAGAGGCAACCTTCCAGAAAAAGAATTCAGAATAATGATAGTGAAGATGACCCAGGACCTTGGAAAAAGAATGGAGGCAAAGATCGAGAAGATGCAAGAAATGTTTAACAAAGACCTAGAAGAATTAAAGAACAAACAAACAGAGATGAACAATACAATAACTGAAATGAAAACTACACTAGAAGGAATGAACAGCAGAATAACTGAGGCAGAAGAACGGATAAGTGACCTGGAATACAGAATGGTGGAATTCACTGCCATGTAACAGAATAAAGAAAAAAGAATGAAAAGAAATGAAGACAGCCTAAGAGACCTCTGGGACAACATGAAACGCAACAACATTCATATTATAGGGGTCTCAGAAGGAGAAGAGAGAGAGAAAGGACCCGAGAAAATATTTGAAGAGATTATAGTCGAAAACTTCCCTAACATAGGAAAGGAAATAGCTACCCAAGTCCAGGAAGCGCAGAGAGTCCCATACAGGATAAACCCAAAGAGAAACATGCTGAGACACACAGTAATCAAACTGGCAAAAATTAAAGACAAAGAAAAATAATTGAAAGCAGCAAGGGAAAAACGATAAATAACATACAAGGGAACTCCCATAAAGTTAACAGCTGATTTCTCATCAGAAACTCTACAAGCCAGAAGGGAGCGGCATGATATACGTAAAGTGATGAAAGGGAAGAACCTACAACCAAGATTACTCTATCTGGCAAGGATGTCATTCAGATTCGATGGAGAAATCAAAAGCTTTACAGACAAGCAAAAGCTAAGAGAATTCAGAACCACCAAACCAGTTCTACAACAAATGCTAAAGGAACTTCTCTAAGTGGGAAACACAAGAGAAGAAAAAGACCTACAGAAACAAACCCAAAACAGTTAAGAAAAGGGTCATAGGAACATACATATTGATAATTACCTTAAACGTGAATGGAATAAACGCTCCAACCAAAAGACATAGGCTTGCTGAATGGATACAAAAACAAGACCCATATATATGCTGTCTACAAGAGACCCACTTCAGACCTAGGGACATATACAGACTGAAAGTGAGGGGATGGAAAAAGATATTCCATGCAAATGGAAATCAAAAGAAAGCTGGAGTAGGAATACTCATATCAGATAAAGTAGACTTTAAAATAAAGAATGTTACAAGACACAAGGAAGGACACCACATAATGGTCAAGGGATCAATCCAAGAAGAAGATATAACAATTATAAGTATATATGCACCCAACATAGGAGCACCTCAATGCATAAGGCATCTGCTAACAGCTATAAAAGAGGAAATCGACAGTAACACAATAATAGTGGGGGACTTTAACGCCACACTTAAACCAATGGACAGATCATCCAAAATGAAAATTAATAAGGAAACACAAGCTTTAGATGACACAATAGACCAGAAAGATTTAATTGATAGTTATAGAACATTCCATCCAAAAACAGCAGATTACACTTTCTTCTCAAGTGCACATGGAAGATCCTCCCAGATAGATCACACCTTGGGTCACAAATCAAGCCTCAGTAAATTTAAGAAAATTGAAATCATATCAAGCATCTGGCCACAACACTATGAGATTAGAAATCAATTACAGGGAAAAAAACGTAAAAAACACAAACACATGGAGGCTAAACAATACGTTACTAAATAACCAAGACATCACTGAAGAAGTCAAAGAGGAATACCTAGAGACAAATGACAATGAAAACACAATGATCCAAACGTATGGGATGTAGCAAAAGCGTTTCTAAGAGGGAAGTTTATAGCTATACAAGCCTACCTCAAGAAACAAGAAAAATCTCAAATAAACAATCTAACCTTACACCTAAAGGAACTAGAGAAAGAAGAACAAACAAAACCCAAAGTTAGCAGAAAGAAAGAAACCATAAAGATCAGAGCAGAAACAAATGAAACAGAAACAAAGAAAACAATAGCAAAGATCAATAAAACTAAAAGCTGGTTCTTTGAAAAGATAAACGAAATTGATGAACCATTAGCCAAACTCATCAAGAAAAAGAGGGAGAGGACTCAAATAAATAAAATTAGAAATGAAAAAGGAGAAGTTACAACAGACACCGCAGAAATACAAAGCATCCTAAGAGACTACTACAAGCAACTCTATGCCAATACAATGGACAACCTGGAAGAAATGGACAAATTCGTAGAAAGGTATAACCTTCCGAGACTGAACCAGGAAAAAATAGAAAATATGAACAGACCAGTCACAAGTAATGAAATTGAAACTATGATTAAAAATCTTCCAACAAACAAAAGACAGGACCAGATGGCTTCACAGGTGAATTCTATCAAACATTTAGAGAAGAGCTAACACCCATCCTTCTCAAACTCTTCCAAAAATTGCAGAGGAAGGAACACTCCCAAACTCATTCTATGAGGCCACCATCACCCTGATACCAAAACCAGACAAAGATACTACGAAAAAAGAAAATTACAGAACAATATCACTGATGAACACAGATGCAAAAATCCTCAACAGAATACTAGCAAACAGATCCAACAACACATTAAAAGGATCATACCATGATCAAGTGAGATTTATCCCAGATGTGCAAGGATCCGTCAATATACGCAAATCAATCAATGTGATAAAACATATTAACAAATTGATGAACAAAAACCATATGATCATCTCAATAGATGCAGGAAAAACTTTTGACAAAATTCAACACCCATTTATGATCAAAACTCTCCAGAATGTGGGCATAGAGGGAACCTACCTCAACATAATAAAGGCCATATGTGACAAACCCAAAACAAACATCATTCTCAATGGTGAAAAACTGAAAGCATTTCCTCTAAGATCAGGAATAAGACAAGGATGTCCACTCTCACCACTATTATTCAACATAGTTTTGGAAGTCCTAGCCATGGCAATCAGAGAAGAAAAATAAATAAAAGGAACACAAATCAGAAAAGAAGATGTAAAACTGTCACTGTTTGCAGATGACATGATACTGTACATAGAGAATCCTAAAGATGCCACCAGAAAACTACTAGAGCTACTCAATGAATTTGGTAAAGTTGCAGGATACAAACTTAATGCACAGAAATCTCTTGCATTTCTATATGCTAATGATGAAAAATCTGAAAGAGAAATTAAGGAAGCACTCCCATTTACCATTGCAACAAAAAGAATAAAATACCCAGGAATAAACCTACCTAAGGAGACAAAAGGCCTGTATGCAGAAAACTATAAGACACTGATGAAAGAAATTAAAGATGATATCAACAGACTGAGAGATATACCATGTTCTTGGATTGGAAGAATCAATATTGTGAAAATGACTATACTACCCAAAGCAATCTACAGAGTCCATGCAATCCCTATCAAATTACCACTGGCATTTTCTACAGAACTAGAACAAAAAAATCTTAAAATTTGTATGGAGACACAAAAGACCCCAAATAGCCAAAGCAGTCTTGAGGGAAAAAAGCAGAGCTGGAGAAATCAGACTCCCTGACTTCAGACTATACTACAAAGCTACAGGAATCAAGACAGTATGGTACTGGCACAAAACCAGAAATAGAGATCAATGGAGCAGGATACAAAGCCCAGAGATAAACCCACGCACCTATGGTCAACTAATCTATGACACAGGAGGCAAGGATATACAATGGAGAAAAGACAGTCTCTTCAATAAGTGGTGCTGGGAAAACTGGACAGCTACATGTAAAAGAATGGAATTAGAACACTCCCTAACACCATACACAAAAATAAACTCAAAATGGATTTGAGACCTAAATGTAAGACCAGGCACTATAAAACTCTTAGAGGAAAACATAGGAAGAACACTCTTTGAATAAATCACAGCAAGATATTTTTTGATCCACCTCCTAGTGTAATGGAAATAAAAACAAAAATAAACAAATGGGACCTAATGAAACTTCAAAGCTTTTGCACAGCAAAGGAAACCACAAACAAGACCAAAAGACAACCCTCAGGATGGGAGAAAATATTTGCAAATGAATCAATGGACAAAGGATTAATCTCCAAAATATAGAAATAGCTCATGCAGCTCAATATTAAAAAAACAAACAACCCAATTCAAAAATAGGCAGAAGACCTAAATAGACATTTCTCCAAAGAAGACATACAGATGGCCAAGAAGCACATGAAAAGCTGCTCAACATCACTAATTATTAGAGAAATGAAAATCAAAACTACAATGAGGTATCACCTCACACCAGTTAGAATGGGCATCTTCAGAAAACCTACAAACAACAAATGCTGGAGAGGGTGTGGAGAAAAGGGAACCCTCTTGCACTGTTGGTGGGATTATAAATTGATACAGCCAGTATGCAGAACAGTATGGAGGTTCCTTAAAAAAGGAAAAATAGAATTACCTTATGATGCAGCAATCCAACTACTGGGCATATACCCAGAGAAAACCATAATTCAGAAAGAAACCTGCAGCCCAATGTTCATTGCTGCACTATTTACAATAGCCAGCTCGTGGAAGCAACCTAAATGTCCATCGACAGACGAATGGGTAAAGAAGATGTGGTACATATATACAATGGAATATTACTCAGCCATAAAAAGGAACGAAATTGGGTCATTTGCTGAGACGTGGATGCATCTAGAGACTGTCATACAGAGTGAAGTAAGTCAGAAAGAGAAAATCAAATATCGTATATTAACGCATATATGTGGAACCTAGAAAAATGGTACAGATGACCAGTTTTTAGGGCAGAAATTGAGACACAGATGTAGAGAACAAATGTATGGACATCAAGGGGCGGAAAGCGGCGGGG
>NW_006786333.1:2562403-2572678 GCF_000442215.2 Lipotes vexillifer
AATGGATAAAGAAGATGTGGTACACATATACAATGGAATATTACTCAGCCACAAAAAGGAATGAAATTGGGTCATTTGTAGAAATGTGGATGCATCTAGAGACTATCATACAGAGTGAAGTAAGTCAGAAAGAGCAAAACAAATACCGTATATTAACGCATATATGTGGAACTTAGAAAATGGTACAGATGAACCAGTTTGCAAGGCAGAAATTGAGACACAGAAGTGGAGAAAAAACCTATGGACACCAAGGGGGGAAAGCAGTGGGGGGGGGGGGTGTGTGTGATGAATTGGGAGATTGGGATTGTCATGTATACACTGATGTGTATAAACTTGATGACTAATAAGAGCCTGGTGTATAAAAATATAAATTAAATTAAATTTAAAAATTTTTTAAAAAGAAAGAAAATTCTGGAGGAAGTAAATTTGGAGGGTCACAAGTATGTCCAAAACAACTTACCAGCTTTTCTAGGTCTGATGTGTAAACTGGTGATTTCTATTTCTTCAATCACATTATGCATCGTCCAGTATGTAGAGTCCAAACCCTTAATTTGGGTTCATTGTGTCTTCTTACTGCCAGATCTTTATTTCCAGCTGGACTCCAAGCCCCTTGAGGGCTGAGCCACATCTTACAATGCTATGCACACTCGGCCCTCCCAAAGAATCTTATATATAGCAAGCACTCAAAAGAATTTTGTAAGAGATCATTTATCTTCTAAGCAAACTCCAAAACTCTGGAAATTCGACACTCTAGACTGCATTGCTTCCTCCAGTATTGCTCCATCCCAGGGGAGCCTTCAAGTGACAATAAAATTGATTTCCTTCCTCAGCAACCTGAAACTCTGATGGCTCCGGAATTATCATCTAGATATAGACCCATCTGTGCTAAAGGTGCCCATTTCTTTAAAAAGCTAAGGAAGTAAGGACCTGAAGAAGCAAGATTAGATGAGAATATCTGGCCTTCCAATTTAACAATTATGCAATTTTATAAGGAAGTACATGGCACTTTTTAAACTGAATTGTGTCATACACAGCAAGTGCTTAAAAATATTTATTGAATGAATATCTTCTTCCAAAAAAAATTAAACTTAACACCTCATCCTTCTTTACAATCAAATCTCACCATAGGCTTATGACAAAAAACACTGTAAATGACATACAAATCATTTTAATGAAGGACCGGTTCTACTTTGAGAACATACTTGTTACACTAGACAATTTAAACATAACAAAGCCACGGCAATTTGCTTATTTCCTTAGGTGGGACACAAAAACTTAAAGGTCACAGCAGTTTTCAGGTTCATGAGAGGTGCCTGAACACCAGTGGCCGAGTCAGAGGGAGGCCAAATGGGCAGGGCTGCCAGCCAAAGAACTCCACATTTACCTGCTGTATAGAGCGGGATTCTGCGTAAGATTCAACTTAATGAAAGGAAAAGCACCTAAAAGTGCAAAGACACTGAACAGAAAATAAAATAACACCGTCAGGCTTCTATCACACTCTTTTTCCCCAATACCATTCAGCAGAATAATCTGTCATTCCTTCTTGGCTGATTATCAACTGAATCTCAACCCATTTCAGAAGCTACTCGTTTTCATTAGTGAACAGTGGATTTAGCAACAGAGCATAAGCCAAGACTCAAGTGGGGCAATGAAAGAGCAAATGCGGAAGATTTACTGCAGTACGAAGTGCTACTACTGCTGAAGAGCACAGCTAAAGACACTTGAAAATTCTTTGAGCTAAATCAGGTGCTACCCAAACCAGTGGTTTTCAAACCTGACTATGGTTCAGAATTGCCCATGGGGCTTGTTGAAAATATAGATGCCTGAACTCCACCGAGATTTACTAAATCAGAATCTCCAGGAGTGGGGAGGGACCCAGGCCACTGTATATTTCACAAGTCCCTCCAAATTATTCTGATGCACAGGCAGCCTTCAGAACCACAATTATAAGCCACATCAGTGTCACGGTGTGAATCCTGGCAACAGAAAATGAAGTTCTTTAAATTAAGAAACATGAAGACATTTTGGCTGGTGATAATAAAACCACATTCATGTAGTATAGGTATTAAAATACTTCCCAACATCCAAGACAGTTCATTGTCACTTTTAAAAATTGGAGGTTTAAACCATATGCTCTGAAATCTTCTTTATAAACTCAACAATATAATGCAATGCCTCCCTGTGATAGTTCTATACTTGCAGATAAGAAAATTTCCTCTCTCACTCATAATAACTAGCTACTTTTGACAACTGTCAAATTTTCTCATTGCTAACATTTGGAGATTCATCAAAACCAATTGCCAGCTAGACATCTGGTTTTGTAAGTTTCTTTAGAAATATAATCAGTAGCCCTGGATATGGACAGGATATTCAAAGTATTGTGAATGCCTCAGATTACTCTGATTTTAACTTTTGTGGCTGAGATTTATCCCATTTCTGTGAAATCACTATTTAGTGTGTCCTGTTTATAACTTACACAGCACTTGTTCAAGTCTCGTGAAGATTGAAAAAAAAAATGCCAAGTAATTTTGTTTTCAGAACTTTATGACGTACAAACCATTTCACTGGAGATATTTGCTGCCATCCTATGAACCCATAATAAATACCAGAAGGAGATATTTTTAAATCATACTTAAAAGAACACACATCCAGTTCTAACCTACCCACATGCATCCTCCAAATTCCATTTTTTTTAATTGTCTTACATTTTATTTTTGGTTGATACAATCTAAACTCATGGAAGCAGGACGATGCCACTTATGATATCACTTTAACATACACCAACCCTGCTGGAAAACAGCTTGTTCAGGAACCTTCTTTTGTTTCCATCATTACTCTTTGCACCAATAATGGGGTCTCTTCCTGCCTCTGAGTTTCAGTGCCTTTTTGTTATGATTAGGGAATATTCCAAATAGCTGGCCTTCTCTTACATGAAGATTGTCTTTAAAAATTACAATTTTAAAAAGTGAATGGATTTGCAATCTATTCAACAATGGCTGTTTCAAAGAAAAAGAATTGAAGAGAGGGAGGGAAGACTATTACCTTTTTCTTTTCTTTTTTAAATTACAAAAATTTAACACTTGTTATAACAAGTCAAATGCATATAAAGTAAAAATATATATTTTAAACTATTTTAAAGTACCTTTAAAGTTAGATAGTTTCAATTTTGCCGAGTTTTATATTATAAGTACCTATATTTTCCCACACTGGTTAAATAAGTTAGATTTGGGGTCCCTTTATAGCTTTCCCTAATTATACCTTACCGTGTGTGTGTGTGTGTGTGTGTGTGTGTGTGTGTGTGTGTGTGTGTGTTTTACCATTGAGAATTTTTTTTGCTTCTTTAATTCTATTTTTACCCTGTATCGTTATACTTTGTTTTTTCCTTTTCCTTTATAGGAGCTCTCATAGAAATAATGGGATTTGATTTCTATTTTATTTTCCTTATATCATTATTTTTCTGACTTTTATATATTCCCTTTTGCTTTTTGTATTACTGTGGTAAGAACACTTAACATGAGATCTACCCTCTTAATGTTCTAAGCATAAAATGCGGTGTATTCAACCATAGGCACAATGTCCTACAGCAGATCTCTAGGACTGGACTTAATCATTTTACATAACTGAAACATTGTAGCCGTTGAATAGCAACACTCCATTTCTCCCTCCCCTCTACTGCCTTTTGCTTTTGTCCTTGTTTTCTTTCTACTCTTTCGGTTTCCAATTATTGTTCTGGCATAGATAGCCTTTCCTACACACAAGAGAAAAAGATCAAGCCGTTAGCATAGACACACACATCTTCCTAGTAGGAATGAGTCTTTCAACGGGGGCTGCAAACTCAAATTCATTCAGGGAGCAGCAGGCAATAAAGCAGTGAACCGGGTAGAGGATAAGACATTGAGGAGCAATGGGGACAGTAGCAAACTGCACTAGAAAGCCACTTAAAATGCAGGTGAATTTAAATTTGTAACAACCAAACAGAATACACACAGGGGCCAAACTCAGCCTTAGAGGGCCAGTTTAGTCTCAGCAAGACTGCATTTCCAGCCTTGTTTTTTCTCTCTCCAGACAGGAAGTTCAATTGGCTCTTTCTTATTTGCACCAATGGAAAAATACTATAGGGCTTCCCTGGTGACGCAGTGGTTGAGAGTCCGCCTGCCGATGCAGGGGACACGGGTTCGTGCCCCGGTCCGGGAAGATCCCACATGCCGCGGAGCCGCTGGGCCTGTGAGCCATGGCCGCTGAGCCTGCGCGTCCGGAGCCTGTGCTCCGCAATGGGAGAGACCACAACAGTGAGAGGCCCGCGTACCGCAAAATAAATAAATAAATAAATAAATAAATAAAGAGCAGATAAAATCTGCATACAGATGACCTCAGTGTGCACTGCTTTTCCTACATGCACTGCTTTTCCTACAAATTTTATCATTTAACTATAATTTGTTCAAGCTAACAAAATAAAAATTAAAAATAGTTTGTATTCCTCCCAAGCCCAAACAACTCAGTGGTGAAAGGGAAAAAGGCGATGAAATTGACACAGGTGATGAAATCGGACACAGGAATGTAGTCAACATCATAGGACAAAAACAGCTTAATGCAAAATTCAGTACAGCTTTAAGGCTAGAAATTCACAGGCAGATTGTGGCAATTACTAGATACCCAATGTCTATGGGACAGACATTGAATTTAGCCTTTGGAGATGGCTGAACCTGGTGAAATAAAAGCCAACTATAGTCTCTCCCTTACCATTTTGTCATTGTCAAGAGGGAATGATTTTTCACAAAAACAGCCTTTGAAGCTTTATCCAATGAAAATTCTGCCCACTGCTTACCAAAAATGGAAACACCACAAGGGGAGGATAATTGCCATTTTCTCCTATCCCAAAAGAGAGACTTCTAACAAACTGAACAGGGGAGAAAAATCAAAAACTCGGCATGAGACAGCTTTGCCATCCTGATGAAGGGTAAGTCACTAATGCCACAGCAGCTTCCTTAATTGTAGCTAAGCACACCAACATCCAGCTTAACACGCGTTTCCTCCTTAGAGCATCAGAGTACTATTCTCCTCTGATCCACTTATGCCTAGAAATAGTAACTGTCCTAAGAGCAGAGGAAAATCACATCCTAGATGGTGTATATTTAGCGTCTCTATAGCATTTTGCGGTTTCAAGGTTTCGTATGGCTATTTGCTTGATTCCTTCCTACAAAAGCAGGGCAATTTTCTCTGCAAAGGCAGAGAAACAAAGTCATTTGCCAAGGTCAGAGAGAAAATTAACAGAATCAGAATCCAAACTTATAGCCCCTTCCAGACCATTACTTCATTCACAGAGGGCTTCTATCTCATTTACCACCATTTCCCCCTTAACTACTGATTGGCCACTGAAGGGCTTTGAGAATCCTTTGAAGGATCTCAAGATCTCTGCTGCAGGGCTTCCCTGGTGGTGCAGTGGTTGAGAGTCCCCCTGCCGATGCAGGGGACACGGGTTCGTGCCCCGGTCCGGGAAGATCCCACATGCCGTGGAGCGGCTGGGCCCGTGAGCCATGGCCGCTGAGCCTGCGTGTCCAGAGCCTGTGCTCCACAACGGGAGAGGCCACAGCAGTGAGAGGCCCGCGTACCGCAAAAAAAAAAAAAAAAAGATCTGTGCTGCACACACCATCTTTCCACAGAATCCCATTGAAAGATGCGAGTCAGTGCCCAGGGAACTAATTGTACCCCCAAGAACCTAGGCCATCTGCTAGAATACTGGAAACTAAAAAATTCAGAATGTTCTGAAAAGGGGGGCACGCTCCTATGCTAAAAGAGTAACTGATGCCTAGTATGCCTGCCTTACAGTGTTTTCAACCAAGCTTATTGGTATATGTCACCATGGTGACCAGGGTTAATGTAACTGCATCCATAATTTTCCATGGAGGGTATGCTCCAATTAAGCCCATCTTAAAAAAGAAAACAGTCAAAGAATCCTTTAATTTGACCAAATTTGAGATACATTCTAGCAGGGTCATGGAATATACTAGGAAGTCTGATGCTTCACAAACATTTTCAAGACCTGGGGTGCTGACATAATCAATCTCTTTCTGTCATGCTCTCAAAAAAGCTTTGATTCTGCATCAGTTCAGGTTCATCTGAAGCTTTAATAGTGAAAGGCTTCACATTTTATATGAGCTCCTCCATCTTCATCCAAGCCCAAAGATATCAATGACAGTATGTCTTGTCCAGGACTTTAGGGAACTCAGCAAACACTCATCTCTACTTCTTTTTCAGAAACGGAATTTGTTGCCAATTTACTAATAGATGGACAATGGAGAAGAAAATTTAAATGGGAAATAATTCTAAACATAGGAACCCAAGGCTCCTGGGAATTTGTAAAACAAAATTATACTTTTCTCTATATTTTATTTTCTTCAGATTTCCAGCCTTGGGGTGCATGCATGTGTCTATGTGTCAATATGTGTGTGTCTGTTTTGTTTCACATGAAAATGCTGACTGATAATACCCCAGTACAGTAAGACAGAGCCCTTCCAATACCATAAAGTAAGCAGCACAATACAGAAGTGGTAAAATTCTATTTTGTATCCTCACTTTCTCTACCTCCCCCCCACTAGCATTATACCATCAAAAAAGAGAATCTGATCGATCAGTTCATGACAGCAGACAGTGATTTAACTTCTGACACATGGCAATAAGGTAGCCTTCATCAGCAATCTTTGATCTGTGAGAAATTGTCTTATGATCTCCCAATACACAAACCTCATTTAAATTGAATGCTATCACCGAGCAGCTTACCAATTAAATCAAGATGTCTTAATATTACAGAAAAGAGATTCTTAAGTGCAATAACAGCATTTCTCAGCTGTGTTTACAGCCTTGGACATTGCTATTTAAATACCCCCAAGGATATAAATTCTAGGAAGAATTTCACTTTGCCCAATTTCAGTTCACTGTCTTTAACTATACATCTCTCTCAGCACCAGTAGCATTCAGGAGTCCAACCCTGGTCCCAGATTCAAAAAATTATGAAAAGAAACTGTGCTTAAGGGAATTGGATCAGATGTATTAGGAATATCATCTATACATTTTCCAGACTAGTTAAATAATACATACATACTTTTTCAAACATACGTATGAAATAGCTCCCATTTGACAACTTAAGGACTCGGCACACATATTATCCTAGTTATTCCTACAAAAACTTTGAGGGGGGTGCCTGTTTCATACCACAGTGGTAGATACCAAGTTGCAGAGAAGTTAAGCCGATGACCTTGAATGAGACCTATAAGCCTGGATTCAAATCCCAGTGTCCACATAACTACTACACTACAAAGCCACCCATTCCACAAGCCACCTCTATGGGACTGTGTGCCACGGTTACAGAAGCTGCTGAGCCAAGTACAGGACCAGATGAGCCACCCAGGCTTGGCCCGTAGCCCTCCACGGCCAAT
This sequence comes from Lipotes vexillifer, assembly GCF_000442215.2. Classification (NCBI taxonomy): domain Eukaryota; kingdom Metazoa; phylum Chordata; class Mammalia; order Artiodactyla; family Lipotidae; genus Lipotes; species Lipotes vexillifer. Next base: position 2,569,837 of record NW_006786333.1, read on the forward strand.
TTAGCATCACTAAATTTCTCCCATTTGTTTCCCTGGTTCTTGTTACACTTACATAATAACTCTCCCCACCATCCCAAAAGACCCAAACAAAACCATTAACACACGAAAACCATACTGTGGACTAATTTGAAATTTGGACATGTTTGCCTTTCGGTGGGTGAGAGTAGTTTTAATCATATTTGAGTCAGCAAATTCATTCATGAGGACCTTTATCTAACATCTTCTCTGAGTGAGGCACTATACTAGGTGCTGAGGCAAGAGTCTCTACTTTTCTAGGAGCTGACAGGTTTATAAGTGGAGTTTCGGGGACACAGAAAGACTGAGAAAGGAGAGCAAGGGATTGAAGAATGCACTGATCAAAGTCAGAGTGAGGGACTCAAGCCAGAAGGAAACTTGTGACCAGTCACAGAAGTACGATAAGAACTCTAACAGAAGCCAACGCAAGGTGCCATGGGACTCAAGGAAGACTTTCCAGGGTTCATTTTGGGTCTGGGAACTTCAAGGTGAGTAAGAGTTCACAGAGCAGAGAAGCAAGAGAAAGGCCACCACTCCAGGCAGAGGAAAGAGAGCGGACAAAGGGACAGATGTACAGCAGACCCCAGTGTGATCGGAGAACAGAGAGGAATTTAGAGCTACGTGAGATCAGGCTAGAAAGGGAGGCAAGAATCAACAGGTCTACAGAAGCCGCCTAACAAAGAGTTGAAACTTTACTCTCCAGGCTGTGGGATTCAGTGCAGATGTGAACAAAGGACTCGCAGGCTAGGGCTCAGGCTTTTCAAAAATAATTTTGGCAGAAATGTAGACAAATGATTAGGGGAGAAACTGGGTGAAGAGTAGCTTTACACTGTAATGTCCAGGAAAGAGATCATGAAAACCTGAAAAAAGACGGTGGGGTTGGAGAAGAAGAAACATAAATAGACTAGAACTGGTGACGTTGGGGTGAAAATAGGAGAATTTAGTACCTAGGGTAGGTGGTTTTGCCATGATCAAAGGAGCAGAACAGACTGGTGAGGGTAGAAGAGGTGTGAACGAAGGGAGAAAAGAAGTTCAATTTCAGACGTTTGAAACTTGCTCTGCCAAGACTTGTAGGTAAAGATCTGTGATAGACAAGGGGACATTCAGGGTGGAACCCAGGAGAAAGGTCAAGGCTGTAAGCACAGATTGGGAATTTCATCAAATTTGGCAACTAGCAGGTTATTGGTGACTCTTGTTTTTCTCTGAAAGAAGAATATGTGTAGAGTGGTTGACTGAAGCCAGAATACACAAAGTTGAGGAGAGAATGGAAAGTGTCTTACATTGTTAGTGAATTAATTCTAACCAGTTCATGTGTGTATTTTCTATTCCTTCCCATGAGTAGAAAGCTCCTTAGGGCAGGCATTGTGACACATCTCCCTCGTGTGCCTCACAGCCATGTTGCAGGCACTAACAAACATTTGCTGAACTGAAGGAGGGTAGTGGAGAGGCAGAGTCGTTCGATAAGAAGACCTTTTCCAGACAGCCCTCAGAAGTGTACTTGGAAGCTCCTGAGATTGCACACAGCAGCTCTTTCTCTTTCACCTCTGCAAATGAGATTCAGGTTTCCTCCTGGATGAAGGCATCTGCTTATTTTCCATGGATTAACGCTTCCAAGTGAGCAAGAAATGACTTGCCAAGTAGTCTAATTCACTTGGCTGGTGTGTCTCACTTAAAAAGCCATTAACAAGCCAGACTAGAGAGGTGAGGAATGCCCAATTAAGGCAACTGATGCAGTGTCCAAATGCCTAGCAGCTGTGCCCTCCTCCCACCGCTGACCCACTATGAAAATAAAATTTTGACAATTCTTTGATAGCACAGCCAAGACTCTGTCTGGAAGCCATTGAGGCCTGACAAGGACAGGTTAGAAATTATAGACCATCCTCTTCTTCATGTCTCTGTTTTTAAAGCCCTGAAAGAAACTTTTGTGAATTAGGCCATGATTCTTTAGATGTGACACTCAAAGTACAAGCAACAACAACAAAAAGATTAAGTGGACTTCATCAAAATTAAAATTTTTTGCTTCAAAGAATACCACAAGAAAGTGAAAAGACAATCCATAGAAAGGGAGAAAATGCTTGAAAATCATATCTCTGATAAGGGACTTGTATGCAGAACAACTCAACAATAAAAAGACAACTCAGTATTTTAAATGGGCAAAGCATTGGAAAAGGACTTTATCCGAAGAAGGCATACAAATGGCTAATAAACACATCAAAAGGTACTCAACATTACTAATCACTAGAGAAATGCAATTCAAAACCACAAAATACTACTTTACACTCACTAAGATGGCTAAAATCAGAAAGACAGGCAATAACAAGTGTTGACAAGGATGAGGAGAAATGTAGCCCTCATACGTTTCTGGTAGGATTGTAGAATGATGAAGCCACTTTTGAAAACAGTTTGGCGATTAAACATATGGTTACTATATGATCAGCACTCCCATCCATAAGTATATACCCAAAAGAATTAAAACCATGTTCATACAAAAACCTATACACAAATGTTCGTAGCAACATTATTCATAATAGCCCAAAAGTGAATATAAGATATGAATGGATAAACAAAAGGTGGTAAATTCACAGAGTACAAAATTTTGGCAATAAAAAGAATGAAGTATTGACACAAGTTACAATATGAATGAACCTCAAAAATACTATGCTAAGCGAAAGAAGCCAGTCACAGGAGGCCACATGCTATATGATCCCATTTATAGAAAATGTCCAGAGTAAGTAAATCAATAGAGATAAAAGTAGATTAGTAGTTTCCAGGGACTACTTGTTAGTACTGCTAATAAGTACTTGCTTTGGCGGGGGGGGGGGGGGGG
>NW_006786333.1:2572731-2585996 GCF_000442215.2 Lipotes vexillifer
GGGTGGCGGTCAAAAAAAATGAAGAAATTAGGAAATGGTTGTACAATTTTTTGAGTATACTAAAAGCCACTGGATTGTGTACTTTAAAGGATAAATTGTATGGTAAGTGAATTATATCTCAATAAAGCTATTATTTTAAAAAGGAAGAAAGAAAACTTACAAATACATACGTCTCTCAAGGCCACCTCCTCGAGGAAGAACATAAACAATTTCTGTCAGGAAGTGAGTCGTGTTAACACAGAATACATCAGTGCTTCGAGAAGAAATTTATTAGTGTCCGATCTTCGTGACCTCTGGTTTCTATGTGGCCACATGGGACAGTTTCTCAGTCTTCCTAATGTGTCATCCTCTTTCCATCTTTGTCTTTGTGAACAAAGGAGAAGAGAAAAGAGAGAGAAGGGAAAAGGAGGGAACAGAAGGGAAAGAAGAAAAGAGGGGAGAGATGAAGTAGGTACTCAGCAGGGAGGAGACGAGAGGACAAGAGAAGAGAGAAAACAAGTGTTTGGTTCCAAGAGAGCAGAGTGGGAAAGCACATGCTTCATGTACACAGTGCAAATTATGGATCTCTGACCCAAAACAAGGAAAAATAAAACATTTCTAGGCTTAGCATAATAGCCATTTAGTACCACCCCCTCCTTTTAAAAACTGAGGCAGTGATTTGATTAAAGAAAAGCATTAGCTAAGCAAAGGGCTTTAAATAGGGATTGCTAGACTTGAAACCCATTTCCCTAATTCCAAGGAAGCTAAGCGCTCTCAGTTTCCTTCAATTAGATCCAGAGAGAGAGGTTAGCTGTTATAACTGCATACTTAGGGAGATGGTGACATTAAAAAAGCTGTAAAGAACAAAAATAGTCTCAGCTTTGATATTCCAAGTACATTTTAGAAGCGCTTTTAAAAGAGAAAACAAAAGAATGTTTTCCTTAATGAGAAAATTCAAAGCCAGTCACTGATGAGCGTGGAAGCTGCTCTTAGATGAAAGGAAAAGGTGGGAGAGTAACAACAGCTACTATTTGCTGAACAACTTCTGCACACCAGGCACTGTACATATAAGATCTTTAATCCCAGTAACAGCCCAGCAAGATAAGAACCATCATCTCCATTTAAAGAAAACTTGCTTCCCAATTCCCACTACCTAGGTCCCATATTCAGAGGTATGAGATGATATCTGAGTATACTAAATGTATATCTGATAACTTTAATGTTTAGAGAAGCACTGTCCAATAATGTGAGCTATATATATAATCTTAAATTTTCTAGTAACCACACTAAAAAAAGGGGGGATTCATTTCAAAAATTTATTTTATTTAACCCAATATATCTAAAATATCATCACTTCAATGTGTAATCAACAATTAAAATTTTTGAGCCATTTGACCTTCCTTTTTCAAGATTTTTGTACCAAGCCTGTGAAATCCAGTGTATGTTTTACACTTATAAAGTATCACAATTCAGGCTAGCGACATTGCAAGTATTCAATACCAACACATGGCTAGTGGCTACCGTTTTGGACAGTAAAGTTCTATAGGGCTCTACAAATTTAAAATTACGACATGCATATTCCTAATTAATATTCACAATAATTCTGTGACATATTTTGCAGGTAAATAATCTGAGACAGAAGAAATTAAATGGTCTAACAGAGTCACATAGATTATCATCACTTTTTTTCAACAAGAAGGAGAAGGGTTGAGTAAGTAAATAAAAAGATCACATAGCTGTTAGGTGCAAAGCAAGTCTCAAACCAGGTCAGTGCTCTTTCAAAAGTGCTTGACAGTTTGGCATTTTCCAGCTTTCTCACTTAAACTTGGAGATTGAATTAAAAAAATAGTATTACGGTAGGCTAAATTGCCAGAACAAAGACAATAGTTTATTTCCAAATGTTCCAATTCTGTGTGTGTGTGTGTGTGTGTGTGTGTGTGTGTGTGTGTGAACACGCATCTGTTAGTTGTGGTGGTGGAGGGTTTACTCTGATCACTAGTTATTCAGGGACTCAAGCTGAGGGCAACTTAGCTGACAGGCTTCCAAGGTCACTCTGGCCACCCCACCCCTGTTGTCTGGAAGGGAGAGAACAGCACAGAGGAGACCTGTAGGAAGTTAATGGCCAAGCCTGGAAGTGGCACACATCACTTGTACTCACATTCCAGTGGTGGACACTTTGTCAGATAGCCACACTTAACTATAAAGAAGGCTGGGAAGGGGCTTCCCTGGTGGCGCAGTGGTTGAGAGTCTGCCTGCTGATGCAGTCGACACGGGTTTGTGCCCCGGTCCGGGAGGATCCCACATGCCGCGGAGCGGCTGGGCCCGTGAGACATGGCCGCTGAGCCTGCGCGTCCGGAGCCTGTGCTCCGCAACGGGAGAGGCCACAACAGTGAGGATGGTCAAACTAAAGAAGAATAGGAGAATGGATTTGGGTGATCAGCCAGAAGTTACTTCTCAGCATGGCTAACTAGATATAATTCTGCAAGGAACTGAGAAAGAATGCTAGCAAAGATTAAAGGAGTTAGAAATTATATATAGACTTGAAAGAGGAGGAAAAGCTGGTATTTGTAAGCACCTTTCACGTAAAACCATGCTAAGTATTTAATGTAGGTTCTCCCAATTAATCTGCACAAAAATTCAATGACGTGGGTATCATTTTCTCAATTTCCCAAAGAAAAAACTGAAATTAGTCAAGGTTAAATAAGTTGTCCATGGACAAACAGATAATAATTGTTGGAGAGAGTGCTCTTACAGTCTCAGGTTCTTTTCAGTATATCACACCACCACTAAAGAACTAACAGTGAAAAAAAAAACAGTTACCATCTATGGAGTGCCTGGACTACAGCGCACTATGTGATGTATTATACATACGTTATCTTATTTAATCTTCCCAGCAAATCTAAAGACACAAATTTATTGCCCAATTTACATTTAAGGAAACTAAGATCCAGAGAGGATAAGTAACTTTCCAAAGGTCATGTAGCTAAGCTAGTAATAGTTCATAGATTTGAACCCACCTATGACTTCAAAGTGTATATATTTTTCCCCAGAATTGATTTATCAAAGGCCACCTTAATAGGAAAAAGAAGAAATGAGGCAGAGGATAAAAACTTTCAACTGAGAGGTAGAAATAAAGAGTAGGAAGATAAAAAAAAAAGGAGGAGATTCCAGAAGAAAAGATTAAGGTCCTGAGAGAAGAAACTTCTATTAGGACAGGGCCTTCATGTCTCATTTCAGCCCTGCATCAGATTTCATAACTAAGTTTTTTCTTCCCGGGAGAATTCAAGGCTCCTATTTCCACATCCTCCCCTCCTCCTCCATGGAAGAAGATTAGGGTTACTGATAGGTCAAGTTCAAGGATGCTGATTTGGAGCACATATTTGGAAACTGGGGAGTTAAAAAGAAGAGCATCGTTGAGGCAAAATGCCCCTTCTACGTGTTCTCTCCATGTGACCAGGGTGATGATAAGGCTTGACCATATCCTTCAGATTCTGCCTTCTATTGGGCCAATCTGAGAACCCCAGGAAACAGCTGGCGGCCCACAACAGCTCTGCCAACACTCTTGAGGCTGAGCCTCCTTGCTCCTGTGCTTACTACTTGCTTACTGGACCTTACACATTCTTAAACGGTAAAAATCTAAAATATTGGAGCAGGCTGAGTAAAAAGATAAGGCGGAGTATCTCCATTGCCCCAGACTGAGAAAGACTTTAAATGTTCTGATAAAAAGTCGAGACCAAAAAAATCCCTGGACATATCAGTATGTGTTCAATCCAGCACGTGTGCACATGCTACTTCCCGCCCTTAGCAAACATTTTCACACACCGATTTCAACTCTCCCACCAGAAAAAAAGTCCTATCCATCCTTTACAGTTGAAATCCAATGTCATCACTTTTATGAGAGCCTCTCCCCTGTCCTCTGCATAGTTGGTTTCTTCCCCCTCTGAGCCCTCCAGAGATCTTTGTTTATTGTCTACAGAGGCAATGGCACTGCATTACAATTAGCCATGGCTGCATCACCCGTGTCCTTGGCTAAATTGTCGAGCTCCTGGATACAGAATGTTTCTGCACATCTAATTTCCAGCACACAGCCAGGCAGGAGACAGATCTTCAACAAACTTCTGTGGATGAACTAAGAAAGGAACACTTCAAAATGCCTCAAGATGGCCTATTGTTCTTTGGTGTTTCAAGAGGCTCAGCTTCTCCTGGCTGAAGGTTGACTCATGCTGTGGGCATCCTCTAGTGCATTTTTCATTTGCCATAATGGCCTCTGCTTATCATGCATCCTATTGATCTGTCTGAACACTGGAATTTATTATTTATTAGATTTCTGTAATAGCTTTCCTCAAAAGAGCACAGCATGATACGTAGAAAACTCCAAGGCAACAGCAAGGAAGACCAGAACAATGACAGCACAGTGTGGAAAATGGAGAGGAAGAGTAGAAGCCGAAGGCTAAGAAGCAATGTCAAGGGAAAGCCACTCGCCTCACAAGAGTGGCAGCCAGGCTCCTGGGAGTCCCATACCAGTCCTGGTCTTAGCCCTGACCCCATCCATCTCCATGTTTGTTTGACAGTCTGGCAGGAAAAATAGTATGAGAAAGCACTTTGAAAAGTTAAAAGCATCCTACAAATGCAAAGTAATATTATTCCATTATCATTAATCAACATCAACATAATTCATCCAAGAGCAGGAAGTGTTTCATATTCATACCAGTGAGGAGGAAAGTTTGGAGTATCTATCTTTCCCAACTAGACTATACACTCTTCTAAAGCCAGGACCATGCCATATTCATTTTTGCACATGGCATCAAACCCAGCATTGCCATATCTAGAAACGTATTCATTTTGTCAGGAGTCCTCGTGGATCATTGGGTGTTAAATGCCCTCTAAGTAACTTCCATTCATTCTAGTCTGAATTTCCATGGGAGTTGGCTCTAAGAGAAGGAAACAAGTTTTCTTTTCTCCACTTACATTGATTCCCTGATAAATTCTAAGCCTATATAACCATTGAACTTCTACCATATTTCTGGGAAATCAGGCAAGGGTCAATGTAAGTAAGCATACCTCAGACCTTTCAGCTTTGTTGACTGGCCCCTTCAATGAGCCTAAAGGCGCAGCTGAAGTGAGTCCCCACCTCATTTCAGGTATCAGAATGCCTGAAGGGATGCACTGGCTCGATGTGCCCTTCTACACCCCTCCCCCAGATACCATCACTATGACTCTTCCTCACCGTGCCCCAGCCCACTGCACTCAGCTCAGCCCATTCCAGGCCTGGCCAATGGCCCATCCCCTTCAGTGCACTCAGGAATTCAACATAAGCTATCTGAAGGCAGGGGACAGGTTTTATTGGTCTAATGATTCCTAATATGGTATTGGGGACTCTGTTTACTGAATGTTAACTAAATCAGGAAACCATCACGATTTTAAAGAAATTATTGACAAGATCAAAATGACTATTTTATGCCGGTCTAATTAACAGTTTTTATGAGATGACTGACCTTTCTATCTAGAAAATTGTGGCAGAACCTTGATCATGACAACTCAATACATCACATGGAAAATTGCTTTTACATACAAAGCAAGTAAGAAGTTATAAATTTTTTAAATATTCTTCTGTTATTCAAAGATTGCACAATCATGTTGAGATTACAATCTTGTTTACAATTCTAAACAAGTTGGGAGGCTTCAACCACACCAAAATCATTTCACCTCTCTAAGCTTCGGTTTATCCATTTATAAACTGGGGATGCTAGAGATAAAGAACGTATTTTGAAGGTTTCTATGAGGATTAGAAGGAAGTATAACAAAGATTGGTTCAAGATGGTGGAGTAGAAGGACATGCTCTCACTCCCTCTTGCGAGAACACCAGAATCACAACTAACTACTGAATAATCATCGACAGGAAGACACTGGAACTCACCAAAAAAGACACCCCACATGCAAAGACAAAGGAGAAGCCGCAATGAGATGGTAGGAGGGGCGCTATCACAATAAAATCAAATCCCATAACTGCTGAGTGGGTGAGTCACAAACTGGAGAACACTTATACCACAGAAGTCCACCCACTGCAGTGAAGGTAATGAGCCACACGTCAGGCTTCTCAACCCGGGGGTCTGGCAATGGGAGGAGGAATTCCTAGAGAATCAGACTTTGAAGGCTAGCGGGATTTCATTGCAGGACTCTGAAAGGACTGGGGGAAAGAGAGACTCCACTCTTGGAGGGCACACACAAAGTAGTGTGCGCCCTGGGACCCAGGGGAAGGAGCAGTGACCCCAGGGGAGACTGAACCAGACCTACCTGCTGGTGTTGGAGGGTCTCCTGCGGAGGCTGGTGGTGGCTGCGGATCAACAAGGGACAAGGACACTGGCAGCGGAAGTTCTGGGAAGTATACCTTGGCGTGAGCCCTCCCAGAATCCGCCATTAGCCCCACCAAAGAACCCGGGTAGGCTCCAGTGTTGGGTCGCCTCAGGCCAAACAACCAACAGGGAGGGAACCCAGCCACACCCATCAGCAGACAAGCAGATTAAAGTTTTACTGAGTTCTGCCCACCAGAGCAACAGCCAGCTCTACCCTCCACCAGTCCCTCCCATCAGGAAACTTCCACAAGCCTCTTACATAGCCTCATCCATAAGAGGGCAGACAGCAGAAGCAAGAAGAACTACAATCCTGCAGCCTGTGGAACAAAAACCACATTCACAGAAAGATAGACAAGATGAAAAGGGACAGGGCTATGTACCAGAAGAAGGAACAAGATAAAAACCCAGAAAAACAACTAAATGAAGTGAAGAGAGGCAACCTTCCAGAAAAAGAATTCAGAATAACGATAGTGAAAATGATCCAGGACCTCAGAAAAAGAACGGAGGCAAAGATCGAGAAGATGCAAGAAATGTTTAACAAAGACCTAGAAGAATTAAAGAACAAACAAACAGAGATGAACAATACAATAACTGAAATGAAAACTACACTAGAAGGAATCAATAGCAGAAAAACTGAGGCAGAAGAATGGATAAGTGACCGGGAAGACAGAATGGTGGAATTCACCGCCATGCAACAGAATAAAGAAAAAAGAATGAAAAGAAATGAAGACAGCCTAAGAGACCTCTGGGACAACATGAAACGCAACAACATTTGCATTATAGGGGTCTTAGAAGGAGAAGAGAGAGAGAAAGGACCCAAGAAAATATTTGAAGAGATTATAGTCGAAAACTTCCCTAACATGGGAAAGGAAATAGCCACCCAAGTCCAGGAAGCGCAGAAAGTCCCATACAGGATAAACCCAAGGAGAAACACGCCGAGACACATAGTAATCAAACTGGCAAAAATTAAAGGAAAAGAAAAATTATTGAAAGCAGCAATGAAAAATGACAAATAACATACAAGGGAACTTCCATAAGGTTAACAGCTGACTTCTCAGCAGAAACTCTACAAGCCAGAAGGGAGTGGCATAATATACTTAAAGTGATGAAAGGGAAGAACTGACAACCAAGATTACTCTACACGGCAAGGATCTCATTCAGATTCGATGGAGAAATCAAAAGCTTTACAGACAAGCAAAAGCTAAGAGAATTCAGAACCACCAAACCAGCTCTACAACAAATGCTAAAGGAACTTCTCTAAGTGGGAAACACAAGAGAAGAAAAGGACCTACAAAAACAAACCCAAAAAAATTAAGAAAAGGGTCATAGGAACACACATATCGATAATTACCTTAAACGTGAATGGATTAAATGCTCCAACCAAAAGACATAGGCTTGCTGAATAGATACAAAAACGAGACAGATATATATGCTGTCTACAAGAGATCAACTTCAGACCTAGGAACATATACAGACTGAAAGTGAGGGGATGGAAAAAGATATTCCATGCAAATGGAAATCAAAAGAAAGCTGGAATAGCAATATTCATATCAGATAAAATAGACTTTACAATAAAGAATGTTACAAGAGACAAGGAAGGATACTACGTAATGATAAAGGGATCAATCCAAGAAGAAGATATAACAATTATAAATATATATGCACCCAACATAGGAGCACCTCAATACATAAGGCAACTGCTAACAGCTCTAAAAGAGGAAATCAACAGTAACACAATAATTGTGGGGAAATTTAACACCTCACTTATACCAATGGACAGATCATCCAAAATGAAAATTAATAAGGAAACACAAGCTTTAAATGACACAATAGACCAGATAGATTTAATTGATATTTATAGGACACTCCATCCAAACACGGCACATTACACTTTATTCTCAAGTGCAAACGGAACATTCTTCAGGATAGATCACATCTTGAGTCACAAATCAAGGCTCAGTAAATTTAAGAAAATTGAAATCATATCAAGCATCTTTTCTGACCACAACACTATGCGATTAGAAATCAGTTACAGGGAAAAATCATAAAAAACACAAACACATGGAGGTTAAACAATACGTTACTAAATAACCAAAAGATCACTAAAGAAATCAAAGAGGAAATCAAAAAATACCTAGAGACAAATGACAATGGAAACATGATGATCCAAAATCTATGGGATGCAGCAAAAGCAGTTTTAAGAGGGAAGTTTATAGCTATACAAGCCCACCTCAAGAAACAAGAAAAATCTCAAATAAAAAATCTAACCTTACACCTAAAGGAGCTAGAGAAAGAAGAACAAACAAAACCCAAAGTTAGCAGAAAGAAAGAAACCATAAAGATCAGAGCAGAAACAAATGAAACAGAAACAAAGAAAACAATAGCAAAGATCAGTAAAAATAAAAGCTGGTGCATTGAGAAGATAAACGAAATTGATGAACCATTAGCCAAACTCATCAAGAAAAAGAGGGCGAGGACTCAAATAAATAAAATTAGAAATGAAAAAGGAGAAGTTACAACAGACACCGCAGAAATACAAAGCATCCTAAGAGACTCTATGCCAATACAATGGACAACCTGGAAGAAATAGACAAATTCTTAGAAAGGCATAACCTTCCAAGACTGAACCAAGAAAAAATAGAAAATATAAACAGACCAATCACAAGTAATGAAATTGAAACTGTGATTGAAAATCTTCCAACAAACAGAAGTCCAGGACCAGATCACTTCACAGGTGAATTCTATCAAGCATTTAGAGAAGAGCTAATAGCCATCCTTCTCAAACTCTTCCATAAAATTGCAGAAGAAGGAAGACTCCCAAACTCATTCTATGAGGCCATCATCACTCTGATACCAAAAGCAGGCCAAGATACTACCAAAAGAGAAAATTACAGACCAATATCACTGATGAATATAGATGCAAAAATCCTCAACAAAATACTAGCAAACAGAACCCAACAACACATTAAAAGGATCATACACCATGATCAAGTGGAATTTATCCCAGCAATGAAAGGATTCTCAATATAAGCAAATCAATCAATGTGATAAAACATATTAACAAATTGAAGAATAAAAACCATATGATCATCTCAATAGATGCAGAAAAAGCTTTTGACAAATTCAACACCCATTTATGATACAAACTCCAGAAAGGAGGCATAGAGGGAACCTACTTCAACAGAATAAAGCCCATATATGACAAATCCACAGCAAACATCATTCTCAATGGTGAAAAACTGAAACCATTTCCTCTAAGATCAGGAACAATACAAGGATGTCCACTCTCACCACAATTATTCAACATAGCTTTGGAAGTCCTAGCCACAGCAATCAGAGAAGGAAAAGAAATAAAAGGAATCCAATTGGAAAAGAAGAAATACAATTGGAAAAGAAGAAATAAAACTGTCACTCTTTGCAGATGACATGATACTATATACAGAGAATCCTAAAGACGCCACCAGAAAACTACTAGAGCTAATCAATGAATTTGGTAAACTTGCAGGATACAAAATTAATACACAGAAGTCTTTTGCATTCCTATACACTAATGATGTAAAATCTGAAAGAGAAATTAAGGAAACACTCCCACTTACCACTGCAACAAAAAGAATAAAATACCTAGGGATAAACCTACCTAAGGAGACAAAAGACCTGTATGCAGAAAACTATAAGATCCTGAGGAACGAAATTAAAGATGATACCAACAGATGGAGAGATATACCATATTCTTGGATTGGAAGAATCAATATTGTGAAAATGACTATACTACCCAAAGCAATCTACAGGTTCAATGCAACCCCTATCAAATTACCAATGGCATTTTTTACAGAACCAGAACAAAAATCTTAAAATTTGTATGGAGACACAAAAGACCCCAAATAGCCAAAGCAGTCTTGAGGGAAAAAAGCAGAGCTGGAGAAATCAGACTCCCTGACTTCAGACTATACTACAAAGCTACAGGAATCAAGACAGTATGGTACTGGCACAAAACCAGAAATAGAGATCAATGGAGCAGGATACAAAGCCCAGAGATAAACCCACGCACCTATGGTCAACTAATCTATGACAAAGGAGGCAAGGATATACAATGGAGAAAAGACAGTCTCTTCAATAAGTGGTGCTGGGAAAACTGGACAGCTACATGTAAAAGAATGGAATTAGAACACTCCCTAACACCATACACAAAAATAAACTCAAAATGGATTTGAGACCTAAATGTAAGACCAGGCACTATAAAACTCTTAGAGGAAAACATAGGAAGAACACTATTTGAATAAATCACAGCAAGATATTTTTTGATCCACCTCCTAGTGTAATGGAAATAAAAACAAAAATAAACAAATGGGACCTAATGAAACTTCAAAGCTTTTGCACAGCAAAGGAAACCATAAACAAGACCAAAAGACAACCCTCAGGATGGGAGAAAATATTTGCAAATGAATCAATGGACAAAGGATTAATCTCCAAAATATAGAAATAGCTCATGCAGCTCAATATTAAAAAACAAACAACCCAATTCAAAAACAGGCAGAAGACCTAAATAGACATTTCTCCATAGAAGACATACAGATGGCCAAGAAGCGCATGGAAAGCTGCTCAACATCACTAATTATTAGAGAAATGAAAATCAAAACTACAATGAGGTATCACCTCACACCAGTTAGAATGGGCATCATCAGAAAGTCTACAAACATCAAATGCTGGAGAGGGTGTGGAGAAAAGGGAAGGGAACCCTCTTGCACTGTTGGTGGGGTTGTAAATTGATACAGCCACTATGGAGAACAGTATGGAGGTTCCTTAAGAAACTAAAAATAGAATTACCATATGATCCAGCAATCCCACTACTGGGAATATACCCAGAGAAAACCATAATTCAAAAAGACACATGCACCCCAATGTTCACTGCAGCACTATTTACAAAACCCAGGTCATGGAAGCAACCTAAATGCCCATCGACAGACGAACGGATAAAGATGTTGTACATATATACAATGGAATATTACTCAGCCATTAAAAGGAACGAAATTGGGTCATTTGTAGAGACATGGATGCATCTAGAGACTGTCATACAGAGTGAAGTAAGTCATAAAGAGAAAAACAAATATCATATATTAACGCATATATGTGGAACCTAGAAAATGGTACAGATGAACCGGTTTGCAGAGCAGAAATAGAGACACACATGTAGACAGCAAACATATGGACACCAAGCGGGGATGTGGCAGGGGGTGGAGGTGGGGGTGGGATGAACTGGGCGATTGGGATTGACATGTATACACTAGTATGTATAAAATGAATAACTAATAAGAAAATAAATAAATATTTTTTTAAAAAAGAAGGGAGTATAACAAAATTGTCCCTGACACATAGTAGGGCCTCAAATAGTAGTAATAATTATTTATATTGTAATTCTTTCATATGTCTACTTACTAGTAATAATTACAGCTAATCCTCACACAGCACTTTAGTGACGTAGTGCTTCGGGTTAAATTGTGTCCCTCCCCAATTTCATATGTTAAAATTCTAAACCCCAGTAACTAAGAGTGTGACTTTTTTTGGAGATAGGGTCACTGCAGGTGCATTAGTTAAGATGAGGTTATATTGGAGTAGGACGGGCCCCTACTCCAATCATACTCAATATAAGTGGTGTCCTTATAAAAAGGGGAAATTTGGATATAGACATGCACATAGGGATAAAACCACATGAAGATAAAGGCAGAGATCAAATTGCCACCAGGTCACCAAAAGCCCTCAGAAGGAAGCACCCTACCAACACCTTGATCTAAGACTTGTAGCCTCCAGAACTGTGACACAATAAATTCCTGTTGTTTAAGCCACCCGGTTTGTGGTGTTTTGTTACAACAGCCCTTGAAAACTAAAATAGGTGGGTGTTCTTATGACCCCCATTTTAAAGATGGGGAACTGAAGCACCGGAGTTTATTATTATATCAAGTGAGAGATACCTATTCACTTACTGTTCTAAGAAAATAACCCTGGCTTTTACAGGCATCCCAGGTAGGTAAGGTACTTACTCACATGTGTGAGTTTGGGCACTAAAAATGTGGGGTGGGTAACCATTTTTCTCTTTTGAACAATGGCTCTGAACAGTTCTTGCTTTTCTCTTGAGAGCCAGAGACCATCAGCTGAGGGGCTTGACTCTCGGTGCCCCTACAGAGAACGCCCATGTCAAGCCCTGATACCTCAGGTTTAAACAGTGGAATCTCTGTGGAGAAGCTGAAGCCCACCCTTCCTGGTTCTGACCAAAGGAGGGCTATATTTGATGGGGGAAAGGGTAGCTGTTAGCATCTGATTATCTAAGTAGGGCCCTCTGGGGTGCACTTGTGTATCTTTTGTTTTTTTTTTGTTTTTTTTTTTTTTTGCGGTACGCGGGCCTCTCACTGTTGTGGCCTCTCCCGTTGCGGAGCAGAGGCTCCGGACGTGCAGGCTCAGCGGCCATGGCCCACGGGCCCAGCCGCTCCGCAGCATGTGGGATCTTCCCGGACCGGGGCACGAACCTGTGTCCCCTGCATCGGGAGGCGGACTCTCAACCACTGCGCCACCAGGGAAGCCCTGGGGTGCTCTTGTGAAGGAAGCATTTAAATATAAATTTGATTGATTTGCTCTTGCTTATATTCCTCATCTTCCATGGGCCCTCTGGGAAGAAGAGAAAGAAATCCACTAATTCCTGATAAGTTGATCCTAGAAACCCTGGTTAAAAAGCTGAGACTGTCGGGCTTCCCTGGTGGCGCAGTGGTTGAGAGTCCACCTACCGATGCAGGGGACACGGGGTCGTGCCCCGGTCCGGGAGGATCCCACATGCCGCGGAGCGGCTGGCTCAGTGAGCCATGGCAGCTGAGCCTGCGCGTCCGGAGCCTGTATTCCGCAACGGGAGAGGCCACAACAGTGAGAGGCCCACATACCGCAAAAAAA
>NW_006786333.1:2586006-2603395 GCF_000442215.2 Lipotes vexillifer
AACCCAAAAAAAAAAAAAAAAAAAAAAAAAAAAAAAAGCTGAGACTGTCTATTCAATTTTTCCAAAGCAACAACCTTTCAAAGCAACTACAAAGTGTTTCTCACGGCTGCCTCTGTTAACTATGAACTGTGTTTGAAGATTGAATGTTCTTGGAACTGCTACACAGAGAAACTCAGGTGTAGAGCCTAGTTTATAAAACAGCAGCAAGAGATTCTAGTCAAGAGGGTCAGATGAAGGTATGTAGCATACAAGGCTTGGGTCAGAGACAGGCATCTGCTATCCTGCTACGATTTGCGTGGATCCGCAAAGCACATAGCTTCAGACTGCTTCCCACTGGCCTGGAAGAGACTGAAATCTCACTGGGACAGAGCCAGTAACTTTGGGTAATTCCTCAGCATGATATTAACATGCAAGTACCCATTCCTCCAACCCTGCAGCCAATATTCTCCTGGAGCATTTCCTGGCTAATTGTGAAGCCAAGGAGGTGGGATCTCAGATCCTAGAGGGGGAAACAGCAGTTTAGTAGGTCCCAGGCCGGCACAGAGGGACTTGGGAGGAAGGGAAAGCACAAAAGTACCTGGAGAAAGGTGGAAGGTCAGAGAGCTCTTTCCCCACCCTCAGAGCGAGCCACCAGGAGGCAGTGTGGTGCAGTGAATAAAAGCATATGCTCTGGCATCACAGATGTGGGTTTAAGTCAGAGCTCTCCCACCTAACCATTTTGTGTTCTTGGGCAAATTATTTAACCTACCTCTCAACCTACATTTTCACATCTATTTAATAAGAACAATTATACCCGATGGCAGTACTTCTTACATTTTTAAAAAATTACCAATCCCTTAAGGAGCCTCTTTAGACATATTATTTAATTGCCCACCTATTAAATTTTAATACACAGATATACTTCACATCTGTTTATATATTGTACATATATATATATATATATATATACTTTACACATAAACAAAGTAAGATTATTTGTTCCCAAGAATCATTTTTGCCCTTGGTTGAGATCTTGACCTGCTATGGAGTACTTGCGTCCTCCCAAAATTCATATGTTGAGTCCCTACTCTGACGATATTTGGAGATGGGGCCTTTGGGAAATAATTAGGGCATGAGAGTGGAAACCTACTGATGGGAATGTACCCTTATTAGAAGAAGAGAGCTAGTCCTTTCCCTCTGTACTCTCCACCATGTGAGGCTACAAGGAAGAAGGTGCTCACCAGATACCGGATCTTGGACTTCTCAGCCTCTGAAACTGTGAGAACTAAATGTTTATTGTTCAAAACCACCCAGCCTATGGTAATTTGTTGTAACAGCCCAAGCTGACTAAGACTCGTCCCTATTGATAATGCACGCCATACAGGGTTCTTGTTAAAGAGTAAACGATACACTCTAGACAAAGTTCTTAGTATAATGCTAGCACTAACCCATCAAGCATGGGCACTGCCCGTTTAGAACAGATAAATCCTCTAACAGCTGGTCATCCATATCACTGCATAACCTCTGTGGTAGGTTAGACGGGAGGTCATAACTCTTCACTCTCCTGTACAGACATTATACACCCACACCTTGCCTTGACCTCATGGTTGGTGGATGCCCTTCCCCACTCCACTTTTGAGTTTGCTTGTGAGTTTGCTTTGGCCAATGGATGTTAGATTACTCTCAACTAAAACTTTCAAGTCTTTTTTATAACATAGCTGCTAAACCACATCTCACGCATCCTATAACTATGCAGGTGACTTTTTTGTAATTGAAAGCAGGTCTTTATCTATAACTCTCTTAATTTTAATCATATTAGAAAACATCAAATCTAACTAAACAGGACTCTTCCAGTGCTAACACTGTATGAATTAGTAGTTCCAGTATTTATATTATTATTATTGGAAAGGAATTTGAGAGAAAGTGAAGGAACCAGGAGGGTTGGGTGTAGTACAGCAGCAGCGAACATGAACTGAGCATTTACTATAAAGTAAGCACTATTCCAGTCCATTTAGAGACTTTATTTTTTGATCCTATAACAATCCTATGAGGCGGGCACTCCTCGAGTGCCCATGTCTCAGAGGCTTGGTGAGGTTAAGTACAGTGTCCAAAATCATACAGTTCCTGAATGGTAAACCAGGAATTGCTCTGGCTCCAAAGCTCAGGCCCATAGGTTCCTGTAGCAGAGAGACTTTCCCTGATCTCATGCTGATAGGTGGCTCATCTGGGTCTATCTCTGCTTGGCTAGTTCCTGTAGACCAGGGGTCCCCAACCCCCAGGCCACTGCGTGTTAGTAACTGCACAGCAGGACGTGAGCGGCGGGCAAGCAAGCAAAGCTTGATCTGCCGCTCCCCATGGCTCCCCCTCGCTCACACTACTGCCTGAACCATCCCCCCACCCCTCCCATCCGTGGAAAAATTGTCTTCCACGAAACTGGTCCCTGGTGCCAAACAGGTTAGGGACTGCTGCTGTAAACCACTCAGGCCTTGCATTAATATCAGGTCAGGAGTTTGTCATTGCTTAACATAGGTCATACCTGTTGCTTCTTCCAAGATACAGGTTACCCAAAGGAGGAGGGACAATAGTCACCCAGCACCGGGAAGCAGGGACTTGTTGGTGAGGATACAGGGATCTATGGAGTAATTTATTGACTGTTCAACTACAGCCCTACTATCCTGGAAAAGAGGAATCTGAGCAGGACACGTAGAGGGCCTTAGAGAAAGGAGCTCCTCTGGTTGGGTGAAATGCACAAAGGACGCTCCTTGGGCAGGATCAATTGGAAAAAGGGCCCTTTCTCCCGAATGGCCAGGGCATAGGCTTGGTGCCACCTGAGTGGAATGTAGGCTGGGATTCAGAGTCCATTCATGTCCTCTCAGGCAAGGGACTTTGTTCAGATCCAATTTCCCCAAATGTACCCAGTGGCCATGGAGTGGGGTGAATGGGCCTCCCCATAGATCACCCAGTACCACCCTCACTACCACTGGACGTTAAACCCTACTGACAACACAGAAATAAGCTCAGAGGCCACCTGCTATGGTCTGAATGTTTGTGTCCCCCCAAAATCCATATGTTGAAATCCTAATGCCCAATGTGATAGTATTAGAAGGCAAAGACTTTGAGAGGTAATTAGGTCATGAGAGCAGAGCCCTCGTGAATGGGATTATTGCCTTTATAAAAAAGGCTCCAGAGAGATACCTTGCCCCTTCCACCATGTGAGGACACAGCAAGAAAGCACCAGCTATAAACTAGGAAGATGGCCCCACCAGAATGTGACCATACCTTGATCTTGCACTTCCCATCATCCAGAATTGTGAGAAATAAATTTTTGTTGTTCATAAACCACCCAGTCTGTGTTATTTTGTTATAGCAGCCCTAATGGACTAACATACCACCATATGATGGATAAATACTATAAACTTTGGGAAAGCACACTTCCTTGAACTGTATTAGTCATAGATAGTCATAGCTAGTTTCAGTGTTGCTGGTTACTGATGCATCTCTCTATCCAGTGTAGACCACTATAGATAAAACAATTCTGAGTATGCGTCTTTGCAAAGTACTACATGGTGTTGTGCTAAAGAGCTGGATTCTGGTATCAGATTTCCCAAGATCAAAGTCTGGCCCTGTTAAGTACAAACCACATGAACTTGAATAAACCTATACCATTTTTCTGGATTCCACATATATGCGTTATTATACGATATTTGTTTTTCTCTTTCTGACTTATTTCACTCTGTATGACACTTTCTAGGTCCATCCACATCTCTACAAATGACCCAGTTTCGTTCTTTTTTATGGCTGAATAATATTCCATTGTATATATGTACCACATCTTCTTTATCCATTCCTCTGTTGATGGACATTTAGGTTGCTTCCATGTGCCAGCTATTGTAAATAGTGCTGCAATGAACATTGGGGTGCATGTGTCTTTTTGAATTATGGTTTCCTCTGGGTATATGCCCAGTAGTGGGATTGTTGGGTCACATGGTAGTCCTATTTTTAGTTTTTTAAGGAACCCCCATACTGTTGTCCATAGTGGCTGTATCAATTTACATTCCCACCAAGAGTGTATGAGGGTTCCCTTTTCTCCACACCCTCTCCAGTAATTATTATTTGTAGATTTTTTGATGATGGTCATTCTGACCAGTGTGAGGTGATACCTCTTTCTCGTTTTGATTTGCATTTTTCTAATAATTGTGATGTTAAGCATGCTTTCATGTGTTTGGTGGCCATCTGCATGTCTTCTTTGGAGAAATGTCTATTTAGGCCTTCTGCCCATTTTTGGATTGGGTTGTTTGTTTTTCTGATATTGAGCTGCATGAGCTGCTTGTATACTTTGGAGATTAATCCTTTGTCAGTTGCTTCATTTGCAAATATTTTCTCCCATTCTGAGGGCTGTCTTTTCATCTTGTTTACGGTTTCCTTTGCTGTGCAAAAGCTTTTAAGTTTAATTAGGTCCCATTTGTTTATTTTTGTTTTAATTTTTATTACTCTAGGAGGTGGGTTAAAAAAAAGATGTTGGGGGCTTCCCTGGTGGCGCAGTGGTTGAGAGTCTGCCTGCCGATGCAGGGGACACGGGTTCGTATCCCGGTCCAGAAAGATCCCACATGCTGCGGAGCGGCTGGGCCTGTGAGCCATGGCCGCTGAGCCTGCGCGCCCAGAGCCTGCGCTCCGCAACGGGAGAGGCCACAACAGTGAGAGGCCTGTGTACCGCAGGAAAAAAAAAAAAAAGATGTTGCTGTGATTTATGTCAAAGAGTGTTCTGCCTATGTTTTCCTCTAAGAGTTTTATAGTGTGTGGCCTTATATTTAGGTCTTTAATCCGTTTTGAGTTTATTTTTGTGTGTGGTGTTAGGGAGTGTTCTAATTTCATTCTTTTACATGTAGCTCTCCAGTTTTCCCAGCACCACTTATTGAAGGGGCTTTCTTTTCTCCATTGTATATTTTTGCCTCCTTTGTTATAGATTAGGTGACCATAGGTGCGTGGGTTTATCTCTGGGCTTTCTAGTCTGTTCCTTTGATCTATGTTTCTGTTTTAGTGCCAGTACCATACTGTTTTGATGACTGTAGCTTTGTAGTATAGTCTGAAGTCAGGGAGCCTGATTCCTCCAGCTCCATTTTTCTTTCTCAAGATTGCTTTGGCTCTTCGGGGTCTTTTGTGTTTCGATACAAATTGTAAAATTTTTTGTTCTAGTTCTGTGAAAAATGCCATTGGTAATTTGATAGGGAACAACCATTTTAAAAACAGAATTACTATATGATCTAGCAACATCACACATCTGGAAATATATCCAAAAGAAGTGAAAGTAGGATCTTGAAGAGATATTTGTATGCCCATGTTCATATCAGCATTATTTACAATAGCCAAAAGGTGGAAGCAACATAAATGTCTGACAGATGAATGGACAAACAAAAAATGGGGTGTGCATGTGTGTGTGTGTTTGTGTGTGTGTGTATACACACACAATGGAATGTTTTTTGGCTTTAAAAAGGAAAGAAATTATGATACATGCTACAATATGGATGAAACTTGAGGGACATTATAATAAGTGAAATAAGCCAGTCACAAGAAGACAAACATTGCATGATTTCACTTATATGAGATATCTAGAGTAGCCATATTTACAGAAACAGAAAGAAGAATGGTAGTTGCCAGGGCCTGGTGAGAAGGGGAAATGGGGAATTGTTTAATGTGTACAGAGTTTCAGTTTTTCAAAATGAAAAAGTCCTGGAGATTGGAGATTGAACACCGTACACTTAAAAATGGTTAAGATGGTAAATTTATGTTAGCTGTATTTTACCACAATTGAAAATAATAAAATCATAAAAAAGTTTTTAAAAAGCCATTTTCTTGGCTCACAATTCTCAGGAACAGCAATTTGGGCTGGACATTGCCTGCAGTCATGTGGCTCAGCTGGACCTGGTTTGTTCAAGGTGGCTTCTGTAATGGTTAATTTTATTTGTCAACTTGACTGGGCCACAGGGTACACAGATATTTGGTAAACATTATTCTGGGTATGCCTGTGAGGGTTTTTCTAGATGAGATTAACATTTGAATAGGTAGACTGCGTAAAGCAAATTGCCCTCCTCAATGTGGGTGGGCCTCATCCAATCCATTGAAGGCCTAAATAGAACAAAAAGGCTAGGTAAGAGAGAATCTGCTCTGATTGTGTTTGAGCTGGGATGTCAGTCTTCTCCTGCCTTTGAAATCAGACTCAGACTGGAAATGTAGCATCAGCTTCCCTGGGCCTCCAGTTTGCCAAATGCAAATCCTGGAACTTCTTAGCCTCCATAACTGTATAAGACATTCCTTATAATAAATATCTTTATAAATCTAGATCTAGATATATCCTATTGGTTCTGTTTTTCTGGAGAACCCAGATTACTACAGCCTCTCTCAAATATCAAGGGGTTGGTGCTAGCTCTTGGCTGGACCTCCCAAACTGTGTGGTCTTTCATCCTAGCCCTGTGTTCCCAGGGTGAGAGAGGAAGCAGTGGGGCCTCTCAAGACCCTGGGTTGCAAGTTGCAAAACATCACTTCCACCACAGTCACTTGGTCAAAGAAAGTCACACAGTTATCCTAGATTCAAAGAATGGAAAAATAGACTCCCCTCATGGAGTGGGGAGGGGTAGATATCAAATTTAGATTGCAAACGTGCATGCATAAGCAGGGAAGGAATTATTATTATAAGGATCTTCCCAAAGAAACTACCACTTAACGTGACAGGAGTAAAGTGATAAGGACAGTGACTAGCATATAGTAAGTATTCAATACAGGACTGTGACGTTTTGTTATGTTTGTTGCTGTTGCAATTCTTTGAAATCCAGAAATGTTTGCCAATTGACAAACCAGAGTTGATTGTGATATCTTTCCAATGTATTTCTCCTGATCCCAGAGATGAGGAAAAGTCATCAGTTACTAATGGGCATCTATATCTCCGTTTTTATATATCTAAATATATAAGACATATATTACATGTTAAGATATTATATCTTACATAAGATATATGTCTTATATCTTATATACATATCTTATACATAACTTTCTATATCTAAAACCTTTTTTAAAAAGGCAAACCCCAAACTAAAATATGAAATTTAATAATGTTAATCTCACAGTTTTCCTATAAACTGATAATCAGTAAGTTTACCTAATCATAATTGAATAAAATTAAATTATTTTGAGAAAATGCTTAGACTCTAGTCCATTTCCATAGGATCCTAATAAAAGATAATGTGAAAATAATGTACATCTTTCACCATGAACAATGTTTAAGTACTTTTGTACCTTCTTTTCTTTTATCTTATTAAAGCTCCATAATTGCAATTTTTAAATATAGTAATAATGGAATGAACACAGATAATGAACTCAGTGCAGAAAGAACCAAATATAATAACAAAATAAGGTGTGATATGGTTACAAACTGTTCTTAGGCCATTGTCCCAACTCTTATCTTAACACTCATATGTACTCCAAATTTGAGGAGAGGTCATTGGAATGTCATTGAATTTTCATTAGAAAAAAAAAAAGGAATAACTTGGCTTTTGTTTCTCAGATCTGTTGTACTGGGTCCTATTATCAGTACAAACAAGAGTATGAGGAAGTTGGAGCTTCTAAGCCAGCTCGTCTATAAGCAAGTATTAGCCCTTTGCTGACCCGCTAAACTCAGACCTCCTATTTCCAAATCTTTTGAGGATAATATTTGAAAGGTTTTCCTTTATACTTTAACATTAAGAAAAGCCATTGGCCATTGATCTCTGTCACAAAGAAGCCCTCTGCTCCTCCCTACTCGGTGCCATGAGAATGGAGTCCTCCATCAAATAGAAATTCCTAACGCATGCCTTGACATTTAGTAATGTGCTTTACTGCTCTGCCCTTTCCACACGTGGAAAGGCAACTGGGAGGGCTATGGTGCATCTCTCTCAGGCCAGTCACAGCCCCTCCTGAGCTAGGAAATGCTAATGTACCCGAAAAAACAACAGCCACATGGGATCAGCCACCTACGGAGATTAAAAAGTCCTCCTGGATAATATCATTCCCTGTCCAACCAGGCCTTGTGGAGATAAGTGAAGACCAACCAAGTGAGAACAAGCACAGGCTATTTATCCAGCGCTTACTACAGTGAGGGAGTCAGCCAGTCACGGTCACTTGTGTTTTTGCAGAGACTCTAAGGCAGGCAGAGGAGTGGGAAAGTTTCCCATGGTGGAAAGAAGGGAAGGCTTCAGGCGTGTCCTGATTGAAGGCCGCTGAAGGGATTGAAGGGAAGCTGAAAACAGGCTAACTAGAAATGGGACATCCTATGGGATTGGTTAGTTGGGCATATTTGGCTTTCTCTGGTTGGTCCTTAACTAGAAGTGGGAAGAAGAATTAGGGAAGCTGTCAGTCATTAATCAAGTCCTGGCCACGCCACGTGAGGCTGAGTGTTATCAGAAGTTGTTGTTTAGCTTCCTGGATTGTTACTAGGGATAGCATGATTTCCTAGAGTCTCTGGGCTATTTCTTGTAGATAAGGGGTTAGTTTCCTGGGCAGGTTGCTGCAGGTCGTAGGTCAAAGTTCTATTTTTATATATGGTCTGGCACACTGTTTGTAATATTCGGTCTCTCAGCACAACATGAAACCTAAGCCGGTGCAGCGAGCATTAGCCTGGTGAGTCTAACTTGAACCTGATAAAGCCTATCTGAATGTAGGGCGACTCCCTTCCCCAAGCTGCTTTATTCTCTGTTCAGATGTCTGTAAACATTTATCATCTGAGAATGATCGTCAACACACAGGGCTCTCTCCCTGACTGGTGGGAACTTCTCCAGGCAGAAACAGTCGCTTATGTTGCTTCATTTCAAACTTACAAACTGATATACAGCAAACAATTTGAATCTAAATTTACTCTCAGCTAAAATAAGAAGGGTTACACATTTTATGTTTTCTCACAATATGAAGCGTGTCTCATTTACAGAGATAACATTTTTCCTGGAAGTAAACCATGTGGGAGACTGAGGAACAAATAATTAAAAAATAATTTGTAAGACGGGCATAATAGTTCCTCTAGAGTGCTGAGACCCACTTCTTACAGGGTTTTTAAACGTGCTGCAACAGTCTGACCCAGAGCACAGAGTACACACAGAAATGTGGTGGATTAAGTCAGACATAAAATAGAGCTGAAATGAATCTGAAAGAGCTTCATGTGCACTGGTTCCAAACTGACCTCTCTTTCTGGGGTAACCAGATCACCTATGAATTAACCTGGTTAATACATGTGTTTAAGGAAAAGAATTGGATTCATGCCATAAATTTCTCAGGTTAATGCAAGATGGAGAAGAAAGCTCAACCTTGGTCAGAGAGCTTGTTTTTACAGGAGTCATGATTTGATTCATAGTATTACTGAAACCTCAAGGCTTTGCTTAAAATTTGGCACTCTTGAACTATAATGTTCTTAAAAATTCCTAAGCGGTAGGCAAACCACTATGCCATGGTTTATTTCCAATATTTCAATAGGAAAATCCATCCTCATCTAGAGCAAATATATTTTGCTATAATATGCATCTTTCTGCCTTGACATCCTAACCTCAATTCTCTTGAGCCCGAAGCATAATTGTAGCTGATTGGTGTTTACCTCCAGAAACACACTTTGTTAACAAAGTAATGAAATTAAATGTTCCACAAATGAGTACTTGCAGGTTTTAGATATTTCCCACTGCCCCGCCCCGAACACAGATTATAGAAACCACATCCCGTACAGAAAAGCTCAGCACAATATTTTCCAAGGTCTTAGTATAGTCCAGCTGCAAATCTCTTGCAGCACTTTTGATACACGCTATATGGTCACATGAGAACAAATAATACTAGAAATACGCTCATACTCAATACATGCTGATTATTAATGTAATTGAACTTTTAAAAAGCGTAAGAAGGAAGTTTTGACATTTTCTTCCCTAAATTTTTTTTTTTTTTTTTTTTTTTTTTTGCGGGACGCAGGCCTCTCACTGTTGTGGCCTCTCCCGTTGCGGAGCACAGGCTCCGGACGCGCAGGCTCAGCGGCCATGGCTCACGGGCCCAGCCGCTCCGCGGCATGTGGGATCTTCCCGGACTGGGGCACAAACCCGTGTCCCCTGCATCGGCAGGCGGACTCTCAACCACTGCACCACCAGGGAAGCCCACCATACTAGATATTTACAGCCCGAGTCCACTTTGACTGATCAGGGCCACAGCACTCCTGAATGTAGGGGAGGGAGGAGTTCCAGCGTTCAGAAAAAAAAAAAAAAATAGGGATATGCTTCCTGAATTTACCTGTCAGTTTGCACAGCCAACTGACATTTCCAGTTGCATCTGGTTTTGACTTCATTGTAAACTCAAATTATTTTGGGGAAACAAAAAACAAACAATAAAAAAGGAAAAACAAACCTGTATTTCTGCCTGATAAATAAATATTTCTCTTTTTATCACAAAAGTCAGTTAAACCTAACCCAGGAACTGGAATTATTCTCTGGGATTTCCAGTTGTGGGGATTCTAGTAAAACTCCATTTGCCATCTCTAACAAGATTTTAATAACTATATTTGTAAATATTTTTAATTGAATGCAACACTCTAGAAGAAAAAAGAAGTCATTCCAGTCTAGGGTCCCTTAAGAGCAAACAGGCCCCAGCATTAGAGACATCTGTCCCTAGGTTGGCACTAAATGCCAGGCCAAACACTGATCCTGAATGTACTTTAGAAGACAAAACAAAGTGAATTCTCTTTTTCAGAAGAAACACACAGTATTAAGTCAAATTTCAATATTTCTCACCCTCCACTATCTGCCAGACAAGAAGAAAACCCAGAGTGTGGTATTTTATACCCGTAGTCTGGGTGCAATTGATTTACTTTCATTAGAATCATTCATCTATCAGGGCTGAAAACATAAATGTCAAAGCAGCCATAATATATCTGCACCAATAAAGTCATCGGTCATGCTTTTATACCACAGAGAGAGAGAAGACTTTATTAACCTTCATGAGGATTAAACACAAAAATAACATTAAAAGAAAACACTTGGGGGTATTTTGGGTGACTGGTGTGTGTGTGGGTGAGTGGAGTGGGGTAGGATGAAGCAAGTAAGTAATAATTGGGGTCCTAAGATGAGCAGAGAAAGAGAAAGTGGCTCTTAAAATAAAATAGCTCCTTTCAGAGCTTAAATCTTTGATTCCCATACAACACGCATTGCCCTCTCATCCCAACTTGTCATCATTTTCTCTCCATGGTGTAATTCATAGATGTATGCAACTTATTAGCAAACACTTTCCCCACTTTTCTGCAAGCTATTATCTAAGTAATACTATTTCCTTACAAAATGAGAGGGCATTAACTAGGCTCTCTGAATCCAGTGAAGCAAACGGCAGGTTAGAAACTGCCTCCAGAATAAATAGTGACATAGGCAATGTTACCTTCGGGGGCCTTAAATGTTATTGTTGGTGGGGTACAGGGTGGGGGGGGAGGTTATTTTTCTTCTTTAATGGGTCTGTTTTTCCCCTCATGTTTGTAACAGCTCCTTTTCTTACCTCCATCAGTGGCTAATCTCAGGAAAAGGAGCT
The DNA here is from genome assembly GCF_000442215.2 of Lipotes vexillifer. NCBI lineage: Eukaryota > Metazoa > Chordata > Mammalia > Artiodactyla > Lipotidae > Lipotes > Lipotes vexillifer. The sequence goes on from NW_006786333.1 coordinate 2,597,548, forward strand.
TCTGATGGACTCTTCAGACTAATAGTCATCGCGTGAAAAGTATAATGCGTTCTTCACAGGGGACCAAGCCTTAAGCTAAAGTAACAAGTTTCTAATTATGAAATTCCTGGCATCCACACACAGGAATGGGGACTGAGGAAGGGTTGTTCTTTGGACAGAAGGCATGAAATTCAATATCAGATTAAATCTCATTTCAGGAAATTTAGAGGCTCTTTAAAGTCTTTGGGAATAGTGGATTTTGATTATATCGAATATACGAAATAAGGAAGGCTTTGTCTCATAGATAAGCAGGTAGGTGCTCAGTTTCTCAGCAGACAAAAATAAAAGAGGGCTTCAGAAGAGCATCACAAGAATCACTGTATTGGCTGCTGTTCAACCCCTGTTCTTGATCCACAAGTCAGGAAGCAGCCATCTGCTTAGGTAGTTAGCTGTCCTATAATGCCAGGTTGCCACCCATGCAGTCTGAAATAAACTAAGCTGACCCTCCTGCCTTCTCTGCTATCATCAGACGCCCACAATATCAACTAAATCTCCAGGGGACTACAACTCCAGACCAGATCTCTCTTTTCATAAGGGATTCACACACCTTCCAAAGTCACCTGGTGAGAAAACAGTGCATTTTAATACAAGACAAAGGCTATCCTGTCATGCAGAACTTTTTATCAGGCTGATTTAGGGGAAATCTTTCTATCTGTCTAGGCCCTTTGTCCCCTTGGAGATTTACTGAGAAGCTAATAAGCACCAAAATCAATCTCCAGCACCAGAAATCTCTTGTTTCATAAAACTTAGAGGAATCAATTATGACCTGTTTGTGTTGAACAGAGAATCAATATACTATTATTTAACACAGGAGACCAAGATACCTCATCCAGAGGACAGGAAACTTGATGTCCAGCTTACATAAACCATTCACCTGCAAGAAGGCAATGTTGATTCCAGCACTATGGCTCTGTAAGGCAGTCTCAGCTCCATCTAAGTGAAGAAGGGCCTTCCAACCGACCATCTGCCTATTTGTCAAACAAATGTTTAATGAGCATTTACTTTGGGCCAGCACCATCCTCTAGGCTGGCTCCACACAGCTGAACAGAATACATTTCTTGTCCTCAAACTGAGGGGGGGGGGGGGGTGATAAGTATTATAAGTGAGGCAAAAAAATGAGAGAATAGCATTTTGTTCCTGACAAAGGCAATAAAATCTCTCCAGAGAAGGTGGCCCTGGAATAAAATCTTGAAGGTAAAATAGAGGTTCACCAGACAAAGCCAAGGATGAAGAAAAGGCATCGCAAGCAGAATGATCATCAGTGTCAAAGGCAGGAATGTATGGATGAACAGAGGGGTCAGGCAATGTTGAACAGGTCAATGTGAGGGGAGCATCGTATGATGGCTGGAGGTCACATGTAAGGTTGGACAGGTGTGTTTCTTATGAAAGAGTTAGTATATTCGAGAGTAGGTCAAGGATGCCTTTGAGACTTAGACCAAAACTCTGGATCCTCTACTCATAAAATTTTGCATACGTACTCAGAGAGTTCACCAATTTCTTGACTGCAATTTGTAGACCCAGGTTTAAGAATTCCTAAAGCTAATCTAAAAAATAATGGTTCTGAAGAACCTAGGGGCAGGAGAGGAATAAAGACGCAGACGTAGAGAATGGACTTAAGGACACAGAGAGGGGGAAGGGTAAGCTGTGACAAAGTGAGAGAGTGGCATGGACATATATACACTACCAAATGTAAAATAGGTAGATAGTGGGAAGCAGCCACATAACACAGGGAGATCAGCTCTGTGCTTTGTGACCGCCTGGAGGGGTGGGATAGGGAGGGTGGGAGGGAGGGAGACGCAAGAGGGAAGAGATATGGGGACATAAGTATATGTATAACTGATTCACTTTGTTATACAGCAGAAACTAACATACCATTGTTAAAGCCATTATACTCCAATAAAGATGTTTAAAAAAAAAAAAAAGAAAGAAAGAATTCCTAAAGCTAGGAGGTTTTAGCCAGAAAGTCTACATAATTAAGGGGTTTTTTTTGGGTGGTGGTGGTGAGGGGGGATCATCCTGGCATCAATAAGCAGAACGGAAAGGTGAATTAGTAGAGTCAGGACAACAGAAAAATGTTGAAATATTGCAGAAAACACCACTGACCAGGTTCTTAACTGTACTGGACAATGCAAGAGAGTAACATGGATTTTTGTAAGCTCTAGCCTGGATACTCCCAAAACCACATTTCAAATGTTTAATTTTTAACACTTAGAGCTTTCAATGAGGCCAAAAATGGAAAAAAAAAAAAAAACAACAGAGATGAAAAGAGAATTTCAGAATTCTCTTCTTCAAGCAGGCGGCCACCCAGCAACAGACCAATCATTCCCCTATTCATCACATTACAGAGTCAAAAACGCAAGTTCATTCTTTCAACACAAAGCTCATGCCAAGAGCTGGGTAACAAAATTGCATGGAGTGTGAAACAGCAGAGATATTCCTTGAGTCAAAGTATTTTTACCTTAATAATTCTATACCAATAACCTGTACACTTAAATTAAGTGAGAAATCTATCATATGCTATAAGGAACAAGCAGATACAAAGCCTATTCCAAGGATTACATTCAAGTCTGACAAGAAATGCATATCTTACTGTTTTCCTCTTTTGTTTTGAATTGCTGAGCACATGAAATGAAAGGAAAGAGGGAGGGCAAGCAAAAGTAGGGTAACGGGTTCTCGCTGCTGATCACTTAGTCAAGAGACTAGGACTTGGAATGATGGATGAAAGATGATCTGAACAACGTACGACAAAATATCTTCCAAGGAGTATATGGGGAGAGGGAAGTTACGAAGCCCAGCAAGGGTTACAGCCTGGTGAGGGCCACAGTTGGTCCTACGGTATTTTAGGCCCTTGTACAGCCAAGTCCATATTACGGCGGTGGCACAAAACAATAATAGCTTTGTTACAGGGCACATAGTCGGAACTAGAACCGAGACCTTTTGGACTTTTCCCAATTTCAGCGCTCTTTGCGCCGCAAAACGTTGAGTTGGTTTCTCGGGAAATTAATCAAATTACTCTCCATGGCTCTGATCCACGTGCCCCTACAACTCATCTTCATCAGGGGCTCCAGAATGCAAAGAGTTTCCCATACTTACGTCTCACACCAATCATTCTCTCTTCCCAACAGAAGCAGTCCTGCAATCTTCAGTTTATGAGGGCTTCCCACCTCAGCCCCAGGAGGATCCCTATTCCAGGTGCACCAGTCTGCACTAAGCAATCCAAAGCCAACCTGGCCACCGGGTGAGGATAAACGGCTGAAAGCTCAGGTTTGTGCCCTAAGGGCAGAGGATCACCTGGGTGACAAGTGCTATCTTTGGACATATCAGACCACACAGCTGTCAAGACTGGGATGGTGTTCACCAGGCTTCTGCAATATTTTTGAAACTGTAAGTGTCCTAATCAGGCACAATCTGAAGTTCTTGCTCTTGTAAATATCTCTGAGAAGAGCAAGACCCCGGTAACACCATGGCATGCTCCCAGCTCCAGGCATCTGCATGAGCTACTTTCTTGGTCCAAACCCCCTCTCCCACCACAGCAGCTTCACCAGGTTACCTCTCACTGCCCCTTCAGGACCTGGCTTATATCTTACTTCTTCCAGGAGGAAGTCCTTGCCACCTGCCCCCATGTCAGAGTTAGGCCACCCTCCACTATGTGCTCCCATAGTGCTTCCCCCTAAGTTACAATGATCTGATTACTTGTTCATACCTATCAGTAGATTACAAGACCTGTGAAGGCCTGAGTAGCCCCATTACCTGGCATATAGTAGACACTCAAGTATTAACTAAATGGAATGAACCACTCAATTAATCATGCATGAAGATATGAGATAGTTTAAAAATGAACCAAACTGCTCAAATACTTTTAGTCTGTGTAAATCGCATGTATTTAAAGAACAACTGTAAACAGTGGGAATTAACTTGTATAATATGCATAGTCTCAACACCTAATTTTTTCTGTCTCTACTGTCTGCCCCAAAATACAAAATTAGTATAGATAGGCCTTTAAGAAATTACCTATAATCATACTATGAAGTTTCAGGGCAAAAAGTTGAGAAGTTTTACCCTATCCTCATACTTCTGATGAAATTTACCAGATTATTAAGTGAGCTCTTTGAAATGTGAACCAGGGAACCTTCAAAAAATTAAGAGAAAATTATAGCAAAAAGAAATTAATTGGGAAAAAAGTTTCTACTCTAGTAGAATTTGCCATTATAGATTTTCAAGCAAAATCGTGTTTACAAATAGCAGTAATAAGCCTCTTCTCCATTCACTGATAAGTACCTTCTCTGTAACAACCACCATGAGTCACAGGAATGACTCAGGTCTGGGACAGGCTACATCTCAGGAAAACAGAGAAAGATCTAGAACCACTCCATGGGTCTCTAGAGATCCAATTCTCCAGCACCAGCTTGCTTAACACAAGAACTATAACTGAGTTAGAGGAAGCAAAGTCTATGTGTCAAATATGTCATTTCTACCATGGAATTTTATTCAGTTACAGACAGAAAATTGCACACTATCAAATAATGACATTTCATAAATGTCATATGACACGTTTGCCATATCCAGCCCTACAGCTGCCTCAGGCCACTCACAACACACACTTAGCAACATAGAGCCAAAGCCCAATCTCCCTTTCACTTTTCAGGGCCCTTGTCACTGGGAAAAGCCCCACGTGACACCTCTAGGGAGGGCTTATTTCTGTGCACAGGGGAAGGCTGCCCTAGAAGACCCACTTAGCCCCCAGCACCTACAGAGACAGGCTAGGAGAAAGCACCAGCAGAGGTCTCACATCCTCGAGCCCAGAAATTTGCATTTGTGCCCATTCTGCATTTGTCACAGGGTCACATGGGACCTCAAAAACATTTCATGAGTTCTCAGTACTCCAGCCTTCACTGGGTTTTCTAGGATGATGACAAGAACAAAGTCCCAAACTTAAGTAAGGGTTTAGGAAATAGCTAGGAAGACAGAAGAAAGGAAGCAGATTTTTCAGTCTTAAAAACAGACAGCTGGGGCTTCCGTGGTGGCGCAGTGGTTGAGAGTCCGCCTGCCGATGCGGGGGACGCGGGTTCGTGCCCCGATCCGGGAAGATCCCACATGCCGCGGAGCGGCTGGGCCCGTGAGCCATGGCCGCTGAGCCTGCGCTCCGCAACGGGAGAGGCCACAACAGTGAGAGGCCCGCGTACCGCAAAAAAAAAAAAAAAACAAAAAAAAAACATACAGCTGAAGGCAGAACAGGATCAGCCATATGCCTTGTGAGCAATTATCATGTTATCCTGTGCCAGGAACCAAACTGCAAACATGAAATCATTCATCTCATTGAATCATCCTAAGCAGCTTCCACAGCGGGAATTAGTACCTTTGTTTTACAAAGGAGGAACCAAGTCTCAGTTCAAATCACAAAGCTAGGCTCAATTCCTTTACTTAATTACCATGTGACCTTGGGAAACACATTATATAAAAATCTCAAGGCATAGTTTCCTTAGCTATATAATAGGGACAATAGTATTATCTTCATCATAGGATTGTTGAAAGGATTAAATACAAAATGCATGCAAATCCCTTGGTGCCTGATATGGTAAGAGACAAATACAAGTAGCAAAAGTAATTGTTATCTATACTAAAAATAATAACAACAATGATAATAGAAGTAGTGATGACAAATGCAACAATATTACTATGAAGTGGCAGAGCTAGAATTCAAATATAGGTCTTTCTGATTCTAAAGCCTCCGCTTTTAATTCTTATATCTGCAATACAGTACTTAGGTAATAAGAATCAAGATACATGAATGGATGGAGGGAGGAAAGAG
>NW_006786333.1:2603493-2613535 GCF_000442215.2 Lipotes vexillifer
GAAAGAGTGAGAGGGAGGGAGAGAGGGAAGAGGAGAAAAGGAGGAAGGAATAAAAGGGGGGGAAGAGGAAGAAGTGAGGAAAGAAAAATAAATATTTGATAAATACTGATACGTACGAATATATTATATATATAACTTTTTTCTGCAGCAAATGAAAATTTTTCCAGTTTTTCTTTATCTCAAAGAGGTAATATGCACATGTTGCATTAATTCTTTAGGTCGAGTATTTTATAGAACATATGGTTTTCCTCACCACTGCACCTCCAGCCCCAAGCACAAAGTATGACATGCAGAAGTTCTCAATAAATATTTGTTGACAGGGTTTCCTCTCAAAGGAGATTTTGAAGAGGACAGAGGTATGGCTTTTCAAGCCTCCAAGGTCTCTGAACTGGACAGGAGGATGCCTCCTTCTGGAAAGGCGGTACCACGGCTCTGTCTGAAGACAGCCTCCTGGGCCAGGCCAGGCAGTGAGAACCTGCCCTGAGCTTCCGTCCCCTCAGATTTATGTTTGCAAGAAAAGGCCTTCAAGTTACAAAACAGCTGAGAAGCAGTCACCCTGAATGGCAGGGAGGAGGCACTATTTCTGCTAAGAATGAAAAATTCAAAAGTTCCACTGGATGTAGGAATAAAGATTTTGCTGGATATAAGACAATAACTTAGACTATCTCATCATGAGAGAGAAAAAATATTTGATTCACAAAGCTTTTTCAACCTCCTTCTGTACTATGATTAAAAGCAAAATCTCCTTCAAAAAATGAAAGGGATTTAGGATCACAATTTAATTTCCTCTTCTCCTTGAGCAAAACACACAAAAACACAAAACAAAGTAACTGAGGATTTCTTAGAATTCTCAGTCAATAAAGGAAAGTTATTAAAGAAGCAGAGAGAGCTTTAAGTTTTTCCACAGGGAGTTAAAGAGTACTATTATGATTTCAAAACTTACATGTTAAAAGACTTCTGAATTGATAGATTTAATCGTGTATGAAATTAAAATGAGGTGTTATCTTAAAAGGCTGAATTTATTTTAGGACAATTCAAGCATTTTAATACATGCCCAAGGCTGACTGTTTATCAGAGTTGGCATTTTTAAAATAACAAGGGATGATGCTAATACTTTTTTCCTAACAAGATTTGTAATTTATGTAGCAGGAACAACTTAATGTGCCGGTGATTTGTCCTCCTGCATCTGTACTTGATGACAAAGCACTAATTTTTACACATCAAAGGAATTAAACCTAGCTTTCCTGTGCACTACTGACCCTTACTGTGCCCAAAGTGGTTCAGAAGAAACAAATTACACTGCAGTAAAGTTTCATATTTCCTTTCCACATTGAATTTCATTCAGTGGTTGCCTGAAAACTGCTAATCAGTAATAAAGTTTTGTCTTTATAAATGCTGTTCCCATCTGATGTGAGGGAAGAAAAGAAAAAAAGAGAAACAGTTTGAAAGTGGTCATTCTACCCATATATTACTAAATTTATCCTTCAAAGATATAAATTAGGTGGCCTCCTTCCAGGAAGTTCATCCAGGCCAGGACAGAAAATGCAAGATACAGTTGGTGCGAGTCCATAGAGCTCAATGATCCTGGAGGTTTATGCAACAACAAGTGTTTCTTGAGCACCTGTGAAAGCCCAGCATTTTTCTGGCATGGGGGATACATCAGTGCACACTTCAGACAAAAGTCCTGGACCATGTGAGGCTTACAGTCTATTAAAGGAATACATACAGAGATATACACCTCTGTGTGTGTGTATGTGTGTGTGTGTCTGTCTGTCTGCCTGTCTATGTCTGCGTGATTTCGGATGCTGATAAAGGAAAATGAAAAAGAAAGGGATATAAGGAGTAGAAGGAGAGACTGTAATTTGAGCAAAATCCTGGAGGTGAGGGTAAATTGTGCAGATATCTGGAGCTATCCAGATATCTGGAGGAAAAGTATTTCAAGAGGAAGAAACAGCAACTGCAGAGACCCTGAGATGGAGAAAGTGCTGGGGGTGGAGCGAGTGGGGCTCAAAGAACAGCGATGTGACCGGTATGCCTGAGGCAGGAGATGAAAGTGAGAGGGCAGGTGGTGAGTCACGGATGAAAGAAAACTTGCCCGTAGTTGAACCCATCACCAAGCCTGTTTAAAATCCCTTTAAATTCACCACAAAATCTGTGAGGTCTCTGTAAATTTCCAGAGTCCTGGCAACCCTGCCACCTCCAGAAAGCACTACTGTCAGCAAAGCACTTCCCCATCTCCTGAAGCTTGCACTCAGTGGATCCCTCTCTACCCTCTGAAATGCCGGAGAGAGGAACTGAATCTAGCTTCCTACGACAGACCAAGCAAGCAATGTCCAAGACTGTTTGTTACCTCTTCCAACTGTTCTCCAAGACCAAGGGCTTTGTTCCTTCAAACTTCCCCTCAGAATATTAGAATTGCCAGTCCACTCACTGTCCTGACATCTTCCCCGAAGACACTCCAAGCTTGAGCAGGGCATTCTGAACCACCATCAGGCATTCTTCCATGCAAGTAACATTTACAGATTGTGTAAATATGGAGTAAACAGAACTAGGCAGGACCTCCCTCAGCTAGACCCGTATTTCTCAAACTTGGTTGCACATTAGAAGCGCCTAGGGGCGGGGAAGGTGAAGTTAAAACTCCCAGCGCTAAAGCTGTGTCCCACACCAATTAAATCAGAAACCCTGGCAATGGCCCAGTCATCAGCATTTTTAACTTCCCAGGAGTTCCAATATGTAACTCTGGGCACCTTATTCCTTTGCTAAAACTAACTTCTGGCAGCCACAGCACATGGTGCATGGGACACTAACTGTTAAGTCCCCAAGTTTGTTTGCACACAGAGGTTAAGCCACATGTTGTCTGTCCACTACCATTGCAATGTTTCTTTAAATCAAGTGTAAACCATCATATTTCTCCTTATGAACCTTAAAGGATTAGATTTAGCCTATCTTTTCAGTCTACTAAGGTCCCTCTGAATTCTGATTTTTACTCCAGCTTAGGTCATCCACAAATCCAATCACTATATGTTTATTGATGTCAGAGACACAAACATTGGCTAGGTCAGAGTGAAGACTCTCCCTATAAAATTCTACTAGAGACCTCCTTCCATGCTATGCTCATGCTAGCCTTTCATATCACCATATCTGACACCCACAACAACCTCATGATGTAGATATTATTATGCCCAATCTAAAGATGAAAAAAGTTATTCAGAGAAGCGAAATCACTACCTGGGATCACACAGGTTAAGTGAAAAAGCCAAGAACTGAAGGTAGCTCTAAATCTGATTACAACTCACAAGTTCTTTTCATTAGCTGCTCCTCATGGTTATTTAACTAGTTAGCAACTCACCCAACTGTCTTATTATCCAGCAACCACTGCTTCAAAGACAGCATGAGAACTTTTTATCTTGATGAACTGAAACTAACTGCCTCCACCTATTTCTCTGATAGTGGTTCAACAGATATTTATTGAATACTTTCTATGCTGTAAGCACTGAAATATTGAGAACTCAGCAATGAAGAAAATAGATTTTAAAAATTTCTTCTTTTATGAAGCTTATAGTGTTATGCCAGTCACAGAGGAAAATGAATCTGTCATAACTTAACTGATGAACCCTTGAGAGCGCCTAATTGTCACAACTTCCTTTTATAAGTACTCAGAAATCATCTTTTTGTGACTTGTTCCAGAACCTTTTCCAAAATTTATATTACAATAATCTTAAAAGCATCTCATGTGCTTTTAAAAAACACCATAGTGCTGTTAAAAAAGCAAAATTCAACTGAGTAAGTTTTAACATGTTATTGGCTTTATTCAGCAATTCATGAATCAGGCAGCATCCCATCTAGCAGACAGAAAGGAGCTTCAAAGAGCTATAAAAGTCAAGAGATTTTATAGACAGAAGGCAGCAGGAACAGGGAGGTTGCACTGGGCAAAAAGAGCAGATTGGTTCTTGCAAGGTTACTTCCTTTAGGGATAGCAGGGGTTTATCAGGCAGATTACCTAACTAACGCTGATGATTCCTGATTGAGTGGTTTAATATTCCATTTCTGGGAAAGGCAAAACTGTAAGTAAGTCTCAGTTTGGTGACATCGGGCTTAGCATAAATGACTCCATTTGGGGCCTGTTGTTTTGTTTTTAATAGTGCTTTTAAATATTTGAGAAGTAAGACAATCTGGAAATGTGCTTGCATCATGAAAGGATGAAAATGTCGAAGCAAGCTCTCTATACGAGTACTGTCTAATAGAACTTTCAGGATTGATGGAAACATTGTATATCTGTGTTGTCCAATCTGTGCCACTAGCCACATGTGGACATTGCACACTTGAAATGTGGCTAATGTGACTGGGGAAATAAATTGTTAATTTCACTTAATTTTAATTAATTTTTAATTAAATTTAAATAGTCATATATGACTAGCAGCTGCCATATTGGGCTACACAGCTCTAGAGGAATCTAGGTTATGAAATGACTACCTCTCAAAGTGAGGAAAGGGACAAAAAATTTATAAACTCACTCTTTATGACCTTTGGTCATTGCTTTTTCTTGGGTTTCTTTCAATGACATTTAATCCTTTTCTCCCGAAACAATCCTAAGAGGCAAGCAGTCCATTAATGCTTTCACAAAAAGTAAGCATTCACTTCAGACCTAAAATAAATTAGATAGTTGTCACACATGGAACTCATGTGCTTTGTCTCTGCAAATACATCTCTTTTGTGGGATTTTCACAATTAAGAACATGTGCCTGAACTGGTGTCTGCCTTCCCCTAGTCAGATGTTGGTAGCCAGCAAAGGTAGATGATCTCATTTGCTAGCTTATGTCTAGGGAAGGCAGACTCCTAAACACATCTCAGAGGCAGAATAAATACCTGGCACTCTTCACCTCTCTAAAAGATTGTGTGTTTATTTGTTGTTTTAATGTGCATGTAACTTCACAAGATTTCTGACAAGTGCTCAATAGGCCTCTAAGTTAACACATCCCTGTGGTTCTACTAGGAATAAGAAGAAGAACAACAAAAAATATGGTCTTAATAGGGCAGAAACTGGCATAGGTACATTTGGTTGCAGCGTTCATTGCTTTCAGGTCAAATATTTTTCAGCATAATAATACTGAGAAACAAAACCAAGATGAAACTCTATTGTAATTGATACAAGCTACTGTGACATGACCCCAAAATCAAATTTCAGTGGTTTAAAACATAATAAAGATTTATGTCTTGTTCAAACCACATCACAGTTTCATGTGAGTTGACTGGGGACTCTTGCCATGCAGTGTTTCAGGGACCCAGCGTGCTTCCATCCATGGCTCTACTATCCCTGAGCTTTTCCACTGCATCTTCTGAGTCCAATCACTGGACAAGGGAGGAGACAAAATGTGGAGGATCACGCAAGAGGATTTCAGAAGCCAGGTTTTGAGGTGTCATATGTTATTCTCACCAAACTCCATTGGCTAAAATTCAACCCCACGGCCCTACCCAACAACAGGGAAGAGTGAGAAGTACAATTTCAGCCATGCGCGCAGGAGGAAAAGGAACAGGGGCTTGATGAACGCATAGCACTGTCTTTGCCTATCACTAATTTGGGTTATTTGGGAAATAGTCCAGCCTGAATTAATGAAATTCATTCATTTACTCATTCAGTTATTCATTTCAAGCATATGCAGTAGATTTAACTATTTACCAAATGTTTCCAGCACAGAAAGGATCAGACTTTACTGTATAAGCCTCAGATGTTTTCCTTCTCCCTTCCTGCGTCTTAGCTCCACCAGTGGCACCCACAGATGCTACCTAGCCCAGCAAGCAACTGATCGAATAGTGCAAACAGAAAATTCATGACCAAAAAAGTGGCCCTTATTTCACTAGACTAATGAGCTTCCTTGTAACGAACCTGAAACATTTCATGATTAATCCCCAAAGAATGTGCACTTTTTATCATGCACCTGCATTACAAAATGGTCTCAAAAAAAAAAAAAAAAAACCTCTTCTCGTGGAAATCACTTTTCTTCCCAGAAAAAAAATCAAATTGTTGAATTTCTTCAATACTGCATGGTAGATGTGAAATAAGTCCTGATGCTCCCTAAATTTTTAAAGGTCGAGGTGGATAATCAAATCCTCCCCCTCATTACCATCATTACCAAAATTGCCCATTAATACTATATACAAGGATAGCTGGTTTTTTTGTTTGTTTGTTTGTTTTGCGGTCCGTGGGCCTCTCACTGTTGTGGCCTCTCCCGTTGCGGAGCACAGGCTCCGGACGCGCAGGCTCAGCGGCCATGGGTCCCAGTCGCTCCGCGGCACGTGGGATCTTCCCGGACCGGGGCACGAACCCGTGTTCCCTGCATCGGCAGGCGGACTCTCAACCACTGCGCCACCAGGGAAGCCCCAAGGATAGCTGTTTTTTTCCAAGAAAAATTCCTCTTCATGATCCAGCACTTCTTTAAGTCTGGTGAATTTAAACTCTGAACCATCAGGAAGTATTTTTCAAATGACCAAAAAAGAGAACCTGGCAAAATAAAGCTCTTGATTAAAAGTCAACATGATTACTGCAAGCACAGGCTGGGGGCCCCAGCCTGCCAAGCCCTTAGAGAATGCAGCTTACGGGACAAATAGAGTCCAGAAAACACCAGTTTAATTTTAACAAAATGAGATTGTCTGGAAGCATTTCGCTATATTTAACATAGGGGAGCAGTTTCCAAAAATGAGGCTTAGATTTTTGGAAATAACAATTAGGACTCCATCTAAGGGGCAAGATCCAAAGTGTAATTATTGCTAAATGGAGTGTTTTTCTGAGGGTGGAAATGAAGTCTTTAACTTGGCTGCATGAGCCCAAATGGACAAAAAAGGTATCTCTGAAATGTTATTTTATTGTCTACTGGATATGTTTAAATGAGAAAGTCTAGCAAGTGTGGGTTGTTATAGAGTGAATTGTGTCCATTCAAAGTTCATATGTTGAAATCCTAACCCCATTGTGACTGTATTTGGAGATGAGGCATTTAATTAAAATTAAATGACGTCATACAGGTGAGATCCTAATCCAATAAGACTGATGTCCTTATATGAAAAGGAAGAGACACCACAAATGCACACAAAGAGAAAAGGCCACGTGAGGACACAGGGAGAAGGCAGCCATCTGCAAGCCAAAGAGAGTTCTCACCAGAAACCAACCGTGCTGGCATCTTGACCTTAGACTTCCAGCCTCCAGAACTGTGAGAAATAAACTTCTGTTGTTTAATCCACACAGTCTCTGGTATTTTGTTAGGGAGCCCTAGCGCACTAATACAAGGATGAATACAGAAAGCCTCAGGCCACGTTAGAACAGGTGTCCAGGCGAATAGATAACAAATTCAGTTCAATATAGATAAGGTCCAAGTCACAGATTCAGAACAAAGGGCAACATCAAGAAATGTCTGCTAAATGGAAGCGTACTATCCCTTCAGCGTCCGAGTCAGAGGAAGGATATTTATGGTTGACATGAGGAAAAAAATGAAAAACCTAAGGTACGTGCAGCTCTCAGATGCAACTACAGCGTGGCGAAGCCTGCCAAGTCACTACATTGTTGTCATCTAGAAAATGCAGCCCTGAGTCCAAGCGGGGCTGCTCCAGGCATTGATCAAAGTAGGTGGAAAATGGAAAGCCAGGTGGTTGAAGGCCCCTGGGGACAAGCTCAGGGGGCAGCAATTCTCTAAGGAGAGTAGGACTCAGCAGGCAAGGGTGACCAAGGGGCTACACAGGCTGAAATCGGATCTGTAGCTTTTACGGCAAGTCCCCCACTGAGTATACCGAATAACCAATGGAACATAAAAATCATCCTGGGCATGAAAAATGCTAGCACAGGCCAAGTGGTTCTTTACCAACTTTTAAACAATTTGTTTTGGTCCCTAATGACTTCCTTCATCTTGGGAGACTTCAAGATTCCAGGCAAGTAAGCAGATCTTTGCTCCCCACGAGAAACACCACAACCTCTTCTTCCAGCTTCTCCCCTAAAGATACCTCGCTAAGTTAAAGCAGACAGGCTGCCAGCCCACATGACACCCTCGTGTGTATTAGGAAAAGGGTCCTCCCTTGGGGATGCAGCCTTGCACCAGATGCAAGGCTTGGCAAGGGAAGCACAGGCTGGCAGACAGCCCCCATTTGGGCCCTTGGGCCGGCATGCTTGAGCAGGAAGCAATCTGCACAACTATATGAGATGCTCTGCTGTAAAAGACAGAGTTTTTGAAGCTCATGAGCCACTGTGCTCACAACAGTAAAAAGTCCATTCTTTCATCCCAGCACAAGCTCAATGGCTACAAGAAGCACTCCAAGCACAACGGCCATAGGGTAGAAACAGCCATCATAATGGGCACAACATCACAAACCTAGCCTCAAGAAAGTGCAACTTAGCAATTTACCAAGTGAACGTTAGTGTATCAGCCCAGCAAATTCTAAGACGTCTTTGAAAAGAGGAGAATAAAATAGTAAAAGAGCCACTAAACACAAAAGCTTTGAGAAGTACAAAAGATAAATTCATCTCTAAAGATGACGCACGGAAGGTTTCTGGAGACCAAAGAAACTCAACACTGGGCCAAGAAGAATGAAAGAAAACACCAAAGAGAGAGAGAAAGAGAGAGAGAAGCCCCATAAAATCCTTACCAGCACTAACTGTCCAGAGAAATGTGGGGGGAGAAAAGCCTATAGAATACAGGCAAACCCACTGGAAGAGAACATTTAGCGTGAAAAACATTTATGCTGTATATTTCTCCAGGTACAGTGTGACTGGAAGATGGTAGAGGCAGATGTTTAAAAAAAGGGAAACCAACAATTACTTCAGAAACCCCATCATCATAGCAGAAAGAGAATCCTGTTACATACAACAGGGCCACTCAGCTCCTAATCGAAGATGAAAGTCAGAGACAGGTACAGTGACTCACCCTACCTTTCCCAAGCCCACCCTCAGCCTTTGAGGTCTGACTCAATGGCTTGGCACTAAAAAGTCCCCTGAGTGCTTCCCTCAGAAAGTACTAGACTGAAAGTCCTAGGATTTCATCCACAGTGGCAATTCCAATGCTCTGGAAGGCAGAGGCACATGGAGTCTCCATTCTCCTTCCAGTAGGTTGTGACCAACCAGATTCTAATCCTTTCACAGACTAATTCTCCAACCAAACGTTGGATTGTAATCCTGAGTTTCTGGTGCTCAAGCAGGCATGAGATAATAATGGCTAAATTTGTATGATACCTGCTATAATCTAGAGTTTGTGTCCCCACCAAAATTCATATATTGAAATCTTAACCCCCAAAGGTGATGGTATTAGGAGGTGGGGCCTTTGGGAGGTGCCTGAGTCATGAGGGTGGAGCCCTCACAAATGGGATTGGTGCCCTTATAAAAGAGGGTCCAGAAAGATTCCTTCCCCTTCCACCATGTGAGGATACAGTGAGAAGTCTGCCACCCAGAAAAGGGCCCTCATCTAACCATAATGGCACCCTGATCTTGTACTTCTAGCCTCCGAAACTGTGAGAAATAAAATTTTTTTGTTTATAAGTTATCCAGTCTGTATGGTATTTTGTTATAGCAGACCAAACAGATTAAGACAATACCTTATCATTTGCAAAGCACTTTGATATAAAAAAATCAGTGTCTTAGTGATTGTCAGGACACCCTGTAAGATGCAGCATCATCCCAATAGCCTCCCACATCCCTTGAGCCTAGAGGTGCTCCCTCTAGAGAGCCAAAGTCAGTTCTCAGGAGGACTGGCCCAGAGAAAAGGTCCCAGCAAGTCCTGAGATAGGGTAAGAGCTATGTGGGTGGAGAATCTTGGGGTCCTAGGTTCCTGTGGTGTCGAAGGGGTGGTGCAGTTTCCAGGCAATCCATCTCCTTGTCCATTGGGACTCCTCACTCCATGGGTGTGAGCAGCTGAAACCAAACACTAAAGTGGGTTCCTCTGAAGCACAGGGACAGGACTCAGGGCCCAGTTCCTCTTGCCCAGGTCTAAGGACAGTACAGCTTCCTCATGAAGTAGGTTCCAAGGTCATTTTTTTTTTTTTTTTTTTTTTTTTTTTTTTTTTTTTTTTT
>NW_006786333.1:2613917-2619207 GCF_000442215.2 Lipotes vexillifer
CGGCAGGCGGACTCTCAACCACTGCGCCACCAGGGAAGCCCCCAAGGTCATTTTATATGACAGGTACATTGGAGCATCCAAGGAGAAAATTTAACAGCCAGTAAAGAATTTGGAACGTGGAGAATCAACACTGGAGAGCAGATAAATTTAACATCCATCGTTTAGCATCAATTTGAAATGGGGGCAGGTAACCACCCTTACTGTGTAGTCTCCCAAATGGTGCTAAACACCATAAGTGCAAGGAGCTGAAGGAGCAGACAGCCAGGCACCAGGGAGAGAAGCACAGGCTCTGGAGCAAGACTGCCAGAGCTCAAATCCCACCTTATCACTCTCTGGCCAGCTGAGGACTCGGGTTCATAATTTATAAAATGGGGCTAACACCTACGTCACAGAACTATTAGGAGAATTAAATGAGATTAATCGTGTAAGATATTCAGCACAGTGACTCAAATACAAGAAGGAAAAGGCGTGTTGTTGCTAGTTACCACTGAAATGACAGAAAGAGGAACCAGAGTCAAAAATATTAGATTGACAGCCCCCGCTTAATATGAGGTGGAAACTACCTGAGGCTTCCTTCTTTGGGAATTCTTAAGAAATGTCAATGAAATGAAAAATAAAAAACATATTGCTTCGTCAAGGAAAGCAAGCATTACTCCATGATATATTGTCTAATGCTGCTAATTTAGAGGGGTGAAAAGTACTAAACCTTTCATATAAAGAAAGGTTAACCTGGGCAAGGTGAATGGAGTTGTTTTGTAGGAAGTAACTCTTTAAGTGTGAGTTTAGTGGCCCAGTAGAAATATCTTTACTGCTACGATTCCCGTTAATAACCATCACCACCTACTGAATGCCTTCTAAGTGCCAGTTACTTTGCTAGCTGTGAGCATTAGTGCTACTCCTTACGCATCTCTGAAAGCTACAGATGTAGTTAGTTTTGCTCAGAAATATTAAGTCACCTGTCTAAAGCCCTACAACTGAAGACTGGCAGGGTCAGGATTCAAATCCAGAAATAACTCCAATGACCATACTCCTAGTTCTACCACCCCCACTGTCTTCCACAGCCTAAAGGAAAATTAAAAGCCACCAGCCCTCAGCTATCTCAGGCTGACAACAGATGAAGCATGATTATATTCATGATGAAAGGTGGTATTTTTTTCTGTGCTGCTCCCCTCACTTGAAAGGACTCCTTCACCATGGCTTCATAGAACTTCGTCACGTAAGACCTCACAGGATTATCTTATGGTCTCATTTTTCTGTTTCCTGAAATATAAGCTGCTAGGGTCAAAAGACCATGTCTCACATTTCGTTATATTTTCTCAGTAGCTAGAACAAAGCCATAACATGAAAGGAGCTCAAGAAACACTATTTGAATAAATGAATGATGTCCTAAAGAGAGAAACAATGTTAAGAACCAAATTGGGAGAATGTAATGGCACTGGCTATGGTGAGAAACATACAGGCAACTTCATTCAATTCCAAGATGGAAAATAATACTGACATTTCCTGTTTGGGGAATCCATGGTCCAATCTCTTAACATCCCTAGTGCTTAATCTGTCAGTCACCACACACAGATTTAGTACTTACTGCCAGGTATTCATTATCAATTCTTTGAAGCATAAAATCAGCAGCATCGGCTAATATAGCTGTGGAAATGCTTTTGGTTTCTTTGGGAGGAAAAAAATATACGTACTTTCAATGTCTCAATCCATGGTAGATTTCCCTCCTCCTTGACAACAGAAAAGTAGTAGCAGCAAGGGTCCCATTCACAAATGCACACTTATTTCCCTCAGAGGATGCCAGATGGGACGAAACAAGATGCTCTTTTTTTTTTTTTTTTTTCCTTGCGTTATGCGGGCCTCTCACTGTTGTGGCCTCTCCCATTTGCGGAGCACAGGCTCCGGACGCGCAGGCTCAGCGGCCATGGCTCACGGGCCCAGCCGCTCCGCGGCATGTGGGATCTTCCCGAAACGGGGCACGAACCCGCGTCTCCTGCATCGGCAGGCGGACTCTCAAGCACTGCGCCACCAGGGAAGCCCCAAGATGCTCTTTTGAAAGAGGGCTCAGATGTCCGGCTGGCACATCACCAGGATCTCTCTCTCCACATCTTTATCTACCACTTTTTTGGCCCTGAGGTCAGTCTTCTGCAGGGCATGATGACTTGGGGACCGACCTGTGATTTGGAGAACACTGAGCAGTCAGGGAGGTGGGCGGGGAGGTGTAATAGACTCTCCACCATTAAGAAGGCAAAGGGAGACCCTGGACGAGTGAATGTACAACAAGCCCTTTCTTCTAAAGCAGTCATTCTCCACAATGTTGACATGTCAGAGCATTTGGAAGGCATGGAGCTCTTCACTCAGGTAGAACACCACTGAAATGCTGATATACCACACTTATAATAATTGCATAAGTGTTTTTGGCCGATCAGATCCAAGCCGGCCCATCCTTCGCTTAGCACACATTTAGTGAGCCGTGATTCTGTGCCAAGCATTGTGCTAGGGGATTCGGAAAATAAAGACAAGGAAGAGATCTTGCCTGCCCTCAAGGGCCCCAGAGCCCCCGAAACAAATGATGGAAGTAACAACAGTAGTGGGAAAAGTACAGAATTGCTAACATTTACTGAGTGCTCGCCATGTGCCCAGCATTGTCCTAAGCGCATTTACATATACCAATTCATCTAAGCCTATGTAAGAACTCTGTGAGGTAAGGCACAATATAATATAAAATTCCAAGGCTATTGGCATTCTGATGGAGTGCTGTGGAAATCCAAAGAAATCTCCAGTGCCACCTCTCACTCAATCTTCTTAAGAAACTATCAGTAGCAGTTACCAAAGGGCTAAAAGATTATGGCAAAAAAACTTAAATTGAGAAAGTTCTATCAAGTAAATCTCCCCACACCCCATAGAAAAAGACTGCTATTGCCTGATTTTAGCCTTAAAACACACATCCTGCAATATGGAGTATTCCGAGCAGTGCACGTTTGAGAAACATGCTCCTGCATATCCAGGCCAACAGTCACTCTCACACACACCCCACCTCCCACCTCCACAGTGGGATAAAAAGGACTCCTTCTACCGTCGGCTCTCCCAGAGAACCCAGCCCCACCCTACTCTCCTTGACGGACAGCAGACTTTGTTTAGAGACAAGATTAAAGGGGCAGTTCTCAATTCTAAATTTTTCACTCTAGAATTTAGAGTAATTCTGGCAGGTAAGACGATCAAGTTTTAATCTATAATGTAGAATAAATGGTGAAAACATATGATGGAAAAAAAGGATTTCCAAGAATTTCTACACTTCGAAAACACAATTTCTGTCTGAATCAACATGCTAAATACAAACCATTTTATCATCAAATATTTACTACTTATGTTTTCTTATCACCCCTTGGCTTTTATTCAATTTTTTTTTTTTGGTGTTCAAGCATAGACTTTCTCGTACTTTTCCTCAACAGTTTCACATGTAAATCACCCTTTTCTCTCATTTGACTGTATCCTCTGGAGGGTAAGCCCCATCCCATTGGTTCTAAACCCTCAATGTGTGTCACAATCACCTGGGGAGCCTGTAAAACTTACCAACCCCACCCCACTGCCCGACCTTAATCCCCAGAGGTTTTATTTAATTGATACTGGGTAGTTTTTTAGAGCTCTCCCGAGCTTTGATCTATTTCTCACATGTGGTTACACACTGAAATCACCTGGGGAGCTTTACAAACTAGTGATGCCTAGGTCCATATCCAGAGACTCTGACTTAACTGATGTGAGTTCTACCTTTGTTGATCTGAGTGCGGCCTCCATTGATCTGAGTGTGTCCTTCGTTGACTTGAGTGTTTCATTTATTTATCTGAGTGCTGCCTCCACTGATCTGAGTGAAGCTTTCATTGATCTGAGTTTCACCTGGGTCCGCAAAATTTTCTTAAGTGCTCCAGGTGACTCTACTTTGAAGCTGAGACTGAGAACAACCTTACATTTCTTTGGCACCTATCCTAAGACCCAGCACCTATCCTAAGACTTGCACATGGCTGACAGCCATTAAGTTTTCTTCAAAATATAAAAACAATTTCGTTTAAAATTTTCTAAACTCTGATTCTACAACTTCCCACAAATTAATCAGAAACAATAAAGTTTAATTATACCTTAAAAGTTACCATACTTGGATCCCTATAAAACTGCAGACTTGATTATCTCAGGAAGTATTTCCTTCCTTGACAGGTAATTACTTCACAATTAAGATGAACTTAAGAACTTTCAGATCTCCCTACTTAACACCAACGGTCCAAAGGCCACATCAATATACACCTAATAAATCAGTATTTCGAAAATGCAATGCACTAAGGCCACATGTAGATGACTTGCCTACATTTTTTAAAGAGTCTAGGCAGATTTTTCACTGAAAAAAATTCATCTCAACATCTGAGACTAACTGGTTTCATCAGCATAAAATAGGCAGTCTCTGACTGCAGACACTTCATTCCTCTCATTTGATGTTGTCTAAGTATCACCCTTACTTCCCTTTCCAACAACGCACCAACACATTCATGTGTTCCCACGCAGAGCTTCAACAGAGCCAGGACTGGAAGAGGATGGGGTAGAAGGACTTGCAGTAGAGGTCGGGGTGCTCTTCACCTTTGTTTGAGGCTCAGCTTTCAGAAAACAGAGTTTAGGGCTTCACCCATGTATGTATCCCCTCCACAACCTTGCAGAGACCTTACACAAAGGTTTACAATAAATACTTGTGCTGAATTTCTTTAAAGCCTTGGAGTTAATTGCATATGTATGTATATATG
This sequence comes from Lipotes vexillifer, assembly GCF_000442215.2. Lineage (NCBI taxonomy): Eukaryota > Metazoa > Chordata > Mammalia > Artiodactyla > Lipotidae > Lipotes > Lipotes vexillifer. The sequence continues at coordinate 2,618,699 of NW_006786333.1, forward strand.
TACACACACAGACACACACAATCTGCCCAAACATACTTAAAGGACCCCCTTAGAAACATCTATTAACAGTCTTCCCCTGCTCACTGGGTAAGGAACAGTGCCTCTGAGTTAAACTCAAAGGTACGTGCAATGGCTTTGTCTCTCCATGTGTCATCCTTCTGCTGTAGCCAGAAAATTCCCCTGATTTGCCCTCTGTGCCCTTCACGGTCATCTCTGACATCTAGCCACTTTAGCCAGAAGGAGTACTGAGTCAGTTAATTACTTTTGCTTTAATGGGGATTCCATTATTTTACCAAGTCAATGCTCCCAGAGCTTTGGATAGTTAAATTTTACTAATGCATTTACCAGTATATTTTGCACATGCCAAATGCTATGTACATGGGGGATATTAGTAATTATAAACTAGAAATTGCCACTCTGAATCCAAGGACAGATTCATGCCCTATTGCAGGTCTTCCTGTTAGAATCCCAAATGATAACTATCTAAGGCACTTCTTTACCTCCTTCCT
>NW_006786333.1:2619224-2624366 GCF_000442215.2 Lipotes vexillifer
TCCTGCTGAGGCCTCTGATTCTCCACATCTCACCCCACACTTTACCTTTCTTTTCTCTCTTATTTTTATTTTTAATTTAGCAGATCCATTGAAATATAGTTTATTCTTTGTAGTCTTCCTTTTTTGAACAGGTATTTTCTCCCTACCACCTACCTCCTAAGCAGAAGAGCCATTATTTTTTCCTACACACAAGAGAACTACAAACAATTATCATCAGTGCCAACCAGCCATATAGACACTTATAAATTCTGTTTCCTTCTCAATGATGAGAAAATTCTGTTTCCTTCTCGGGGGGGTTCCCTTTCAGATTCTCAGTCTGAAAGGATTTAATAATCTGCGTCTTTTTTTTCCTTTTTTTTTTTCTTTTTTGCTCACTGTCACATTTTCAAAGGTCACTCTAGCTGGGGTAGAGTAGGAGAAGCCTGAAAACTCAAGTGTAGATGACATTTTAATGGCACTTTCCATGGCCCTGAGAGCACCTGGGCCTCAAAATATTTGTTTTTATTAATTACAATAGCAAATAACATTGTCTAAGTACTTACTGTACGCCAGCACCGAGCATTTTATGCACATTATTACTTTTTCATCGTAACAACCTTATGTATTATTAACCCCATTTTAAAAGGTGCCATCAATTTTCACCTGGACTTCGACGTCGTCTCCTTTCTCGTCTCCCCACATTCATGTTCTCAACACTGCAGACAATGGTAAAGTGATTTGTCTTGAAACATTAAAGAGATCACGTCATTGCCTCCCACTCCACTGTGCTTCCTTCTCCTTATGTCTCTCCTTAGGAACATTAATGCTCTCCCACTGCCCTTTGAGTAAAGGACAAAATCCTTATCATGACTCTGTACTGGCCCTACCTGTCCATCCAGTTTCATTTCATGACCTCCATCTCACTGGTTCTCAGTAGGACAGCTAAACTGTTCCCAGCAGGCTCCAGGCTCCCTCCTCAGAGCCTCTACTCAGTCTCACTCCTCCTTTACCCACTCATTCTCTGCCTTTTGCTCAAGAGTCACTCAGTCAGGGAAACCTTACCTGACCTCCCAAAGTTCACATGCCCTTTTGTAGCACCAGGCCCTTTCTCTTCCGTACTACTTAGTTAGCACTGTTGGAATTCGACAACTTTGACTAATGCCTGCAAGCTCTAGACTGATGGTCCTCAGAGTGTGGTTCTGGGACCAGTAGCATCAGCACCACCTGGGAACATGTTAGAAATGAAACTTCGGGGCTCCCCCCTGGGAGGGACTAAATCAGAAATCTGGAAGCATAATGCAGTTATCTGTGTTAAACTCTGCAGGTGATTTTGATGCTTGCTAAAATTTTAGAAGCAATGTAGACTGTAAGCTACAAGGGGAAATTTTGAATCATCATGGTGTTGTACCATATTTGATGAATGAATGAATGAAGATGAAAAACCTAAGACTCTGAAAGGTTAAATAACTTGTCCAAAATCAAAGATCCAGCAAGTAATAGAATCAAGAAGTATGACTCTTTACCGCTATGTTTGCAACAATTTCTTTTCATTCCAAGAAAAACCAAGAAATATTGCTCATTCATACTTACACTGAATAATACTTGGACCAGCTTCTCAAATTCCCCTTTCCCTTATACATTTTTCCATATACCCTCACTTACATAAACACTGATGACAGGATGTTAACTTATAAATACACAGTAAAAGTACCGAGAAGTTTCTAAGAACCTTACTTTGGGATTCTAAAGGCCGTAACCAGGGTGAGGTGAAGTGAAATTTTAAAAGTCACTATGAGAAAGTTTCTTTAAATGAACATAACTGACACTGACATTTATAAAATAGCAATATGCTACATAAAGACCAACTGATGTCAATAAATAATTTGGAAATTACACAATAATGGACGTGGATATTCACAACTTTCACCTATCTAAAACATTTATATGTGACATCTAAAATTTCCCAATCTATTATAATTAGAAGTCAATTATCAGTTTTCCTTATACCTTTACACATGCATACTCATGGACACGCACACACACCACACTATTCTAACAACCTAATTAATAGCTAATCATATTTAGGCAAGCACAACTATTGGTTTTTCATCTCTCATTATAATGATTTCAAATCACAAAACTTTAAAATTTTGTTTTTATAGTAATAAAAATGCATATAAAGTTAAACTCAATCTTAATGTCACCACTTTAAAAAATTTAAGGTAAAACAAGTGAAAGTTTCCTCTTCTGCTGCCAACCCCACTTTCCAGAAGTAATCACTTTTAACTCTTTAGGGGCTATCTATCACAAAATCTTTCTAAACATACCAAGACATATCTATCTCCACACACAAATGCATAAGTCTACATACAAATATATGTTTATATACAGTATATAAACCCACATTTATTCACAGTTTTAGGATAATAAAAAAGGAACACACTAGATACGCTGGGATACAATTTGTTTTTGCATTACTGTGCTGTGGACAGAGGAACTTTATAAGGATTTTATTATTGATCTTCAGATGTCAAAGATGCAACAGCAGTCTTCTTCCCAATCATTAAAAACACTGGGTGTGGGCTTCCCTGGTGGTGCAGTGGTCGAGAGTCCGCCCGCCGATGCAGGGGATACGGGTTCGTGCCCCCGTCCGGGAAGATCCCACATGCCGCGGAGTGGCTGGGCCCGTGAGCCATGGCCACTGAGCCTGCGCATCCGGAGCCTGTGCTCCGCAACGGGAGAGGCCACAACAGTGAGAGGCCCGCCTACCGCCAAAAAAAAAAAACACTGGGTGATCAGAGGGCCCCAGTTAGGCTGGGCTCTCAAAGCATGTATTTCAGGGGACAAAGAGGAATAGGACTAGAAAATGAGAAACAAAGTCTCCTGGCAAAAGACTTGGGAACAACCTTTGGTCACCACAGTACTGCTCCTAACCCCTACTGAGACACTACACTCTCTTTTCCTTGTCTACACATCAAGCTTTAAAAGGCTTGGATTCCTAGACCTGGAACCAGCCATTGCTTACACACACACACACACACACACACACACACACACACACACACCCTTCCTTTGTTTTAAGAATCTGGTTTCAAACTTGTGTGTGTGGTATTACATTTCCTATACACATTGTTATATTTTTTCAGAAAATATCAATAACATTTAAACCAAAGACTAGCTCAACTTAAAGCTATCAAATAATATTCACTTCATAAGAGAGTTTGTTTTAGGATATAAACAAAGCATGATAAGCACCCAATCAGAAAATAGAAATCTAGGCAATGTAGCCTATTTCATTGCTCCCATGTGCAGGAAACCATGAGCTGGATTAAGCACACAGGGTGATTTATTAGAAGGATTCAGGGGTCTGCAAGAGACCTCCAAAGGCATAGATGAGCTGGATCTTGGGAACGTACTGGAACTGGGGACTGAGATGCTCCAGAGAAACCTGGGAGTTCTTCCTCTCTGTTGCTTGTCTCTGCTCCTCTCCCTTCTTCCATGTCTGTAGACCTGATTCCTCAATTTCCCTATTTACACGGCAGAAAATGGCCACACCCAAAGACATGCTGGAAATCTGGTAGAACCAATGACAAAGTCCCAGATGCAGGGGCTGATTAGCATAGCTTGGTAATGAAACCCAACTGTGGTCCAGTCAGTCACTGCCATAAAGTTGTATATACAAAAATGGTTTCTCCCATAGTCAGCATGTGGGGTTGGGCAGGTGGAATTACCAGGAAAGAGGACACTGCACTAAGTTTGGGAGATAACCCGCTAGAAATTTACTACAAATTTTATTTTTCCCAACCACAGTTTTCCGTTTGAATACACAAACAAGCTCTCATTTAATCAAGAGTCTTAACTCTCCCAGTTGGGATGGCTGTAAATTTCGACTTCCCAACTCCTTCCGGACAAATGGGACACATAAATTAGAAAAACAAAGATTGCCAGACCAGAAAATGTAAAGCTTCTAAGGGTTTTAACTCAAATATGAGCTACCAGGTGCATTCCATATTATGCAGAAAAAGTTATGAAGCATCTTATTTTAATTAATAGAGCCGTGAAACGACTGATGAAATTTTTAAGCATGAAATCCAAGTACACAGCACAGAATTTCCTTCAAGTCAAATTAGCATATGGCCACAGGACCCACCTCTGAAATAGTCATGATAAACCACACCCAATTAGAATGCACTGGATCTTAGTTTCATGTAAATAATACATTAGTACCTTCAAAAGTCAGGTATCTGGAACACATACCACTCAGGGAAAAAAAACCGTACAGTACTGTACAATGCTGATCCTGGAGACTTGGTTATATGGCATCATAACACTTCAGTGATAGCTACACGATCTCTAAAGTTATTACTTTTTCATCACAAGTGGCTTTTATAAAACAGAAACACAGTTCTGCTACTCATCAACCCAAAAGAGATTTTTCTTTATGGAAGCGACAAGCAACCTCTGGATGGGGAGATTTGTCTACATTACAAAGCCCACTACATGATTCATCAGTCTGGGCCAGCATCAATCCTGGAGAGGCACGGCATCTGTCTTCGACTCTAGATTTATTGATTGAGAGCTTCCGTTTGGGTTGTACCAGGAGTAAATGTGGCCATCTCCATAACCGGTCACACCCTTCTATTTTCTTGGAGTTTCCAGTCACTGTAGAATGACCCTAATGAACATCTGGCACCACATGAAACTTAAATCCATTGAAGGAAAGAAAGGACCTTAAGCCATGGACACAAAGCTAGCTCCCCTTCACAGAACTGAGCTCTTCTAAACTTCCCTGGCACTGCCACATCCTGGTTTTCCTCCTCCGTATCAGCCCCTCCTACTCTTGCCAGGACCTACCCTGAATGTCCTGCTCTTCACACTCAATGCATTCTCCCTCAGTCTCACCTAGAGTTTCAACTTTCACATAGTTATTGGTTCTGATCCGCCTCAGTTCCAGAACCAAAACTCCGCCTACAGATGAAAATCTCCTCTTGGCTCTCACAAGGCACCTCAATTTCGACATATCTAAATCCATGCCATTCTCTCCTGATCCTCCCGAAGCAATCTGTTCCTCCTCCTGTGCTCCCTTTATCAGGCAATAGCACCCCCATCTTTTTTCAGGGACCAAGCAGAATCCTGGCGACAGCCTTGATTCCTCTCTTTCCC
>NW_006786333.1:2624376-2634139 GCF_000442215.2 Lipotes vexillifer
GATTCCACTCTTACCCTCGCCATTCATGTCTAATTAGTCACCAAAGCCTGTCAATGGTATCACCTAAATATATCTCAAGTCCATACACTTCTCTCCATCCCTACAGCCACTACCTTAGATCGAATGGCTGGTAGTTTCCACTCAAATTGCCGCAACAATATGTTTCCATGCCTCCAGTCTTGACAACTCCCAACCGTTCTCCACGCCGCTATCACAGTGCTTGGCCAAAGGTATAAATCTGTTCATGTCACTCACCGGAATAAAACCTGGCAACTGCCCTCCACTGCCCTTAAAGACAAAACTCTGTAACAGTGGTTCTCAACCAGTGGCGATTTTACCTCCCACCCTCAAGGGACACTTGGCAATGTCTGGAGACATTTTTGGTTGGCACAACTGGTGGCGGGGGCGGGGAGGGGGGTGACGCGGGTTGGCAGAGACCAGGGATGTGGCTACACACCCTATAATGCACAGGACAACCCCCAGCCCCGCCCCAACAAAGAATTATCTGGCCCCAAAGGTCAACAGTGCTGAGATTAAGAAACCCAAAAGGCATAGAGAGCTCTGCCTAACCTTCCTACCTTCTGGTGCCTTTCTACATTCTACACCCCCACCCCCCACCCGGGACCTAACCTCAACGAACCGGCCAAATTAAACTTTTTTCTCAAAGACACTGTGATCTCACTCACCTCTAGGTCTTCCCGCACACTATTTATTCAGCCTGGAATACTCTCCGTGTCGTTTTCCTGCTTTCTTTACCTAATCCATAGCCTCCCTCAAGGTTTCGGCTCTGATATCCCACACACTGGGATATCCGAGCCGATATCACACACACTGGGAACACGTCCCTGCCCCATGAATTAGGTGCCCCCTCAGCCCAATCAGCTCCCTGTCCTTCCCTGTTTCATAATTGCCTGTTGGCTTATCGGTGACCCACACTGGTCCATGCCTATCTTGCCTTCTGTTTCGTTCTCAGCATCTAGCACAAAGCTTTTCACATGGCTGGCACTTGCATATTTATTAAAAGAATTATGATTTGAAACCAGCATCACTGGTAATCATCAAACTACCAACACTCTTCATTTAGCACATCTTCATCAGCAGCCTTAAAAGCAGCAGCCTGGTCTATACTTCAAAGACCCAAAAGAAAGTAAGCTTTGGCAAGTTCAGAAAAGTGGCAAAGATGCCCTGTGATATTAGTCAAGGTACTTAGAGTTGTTGAAAACCATGCTGGTAAGACTGTTGGCATCAGGTGCATTTTTGGAACCCAGCCATCTGATCTAGCTTTCATAACAATGAGGCATGGCAAAACAGCTTGTTAAAAAAAAAGTAAATACTAAATCAGTTAACTGTCCCAGAGGAAAAACCACACACACACACACACACACACACACACACACACACACACACACACAACACACACACACACACACACACACACAGAAAATTTCAGTTCTTGGACAAGGTTAAATGAAAAAAAAACAAACGAAACAGGAAGAATAAGTAGACATTACATTTCATCCAAGGATATCAACTAAAAGGCAATGGCTTGCTGAGTAACCCGGAAAAAAAAAGGATGCCAAATGAATTCCTCCGACTCAGAGTTTCAGGGAGCGTGCTATCCAGAAGAGCAGACCTCCATCTCAGAAATCCCTAGTCAGAAACTCCAGAGGTGGGGACTGGCGATCAGTGTTTTAACAAGCCCTGCATGGCATTCTGCTGCCTACTGAAGTTTGAGAACAGCTTCCTAATTCATCCTGTAACTAGGGCCCAATTCCATTTTCACAACAGCAGCACTTACATAGGCCCTACTATGTACCAGACCCTGTTCTAAGCGGTTTATACACTAATTCACACCATAATAATATTACATCCCCATTTTACAGATGAGGAAACAGATGAACAGTATCATTCTGTCCCTATGAATTACAGAAACTTCTGGTTTTCCTTGAAGAGCAATTACCACAGAATCTGAGCTTCTGAGCTTTAGGACTCTTTGCTAAAACCTTTCTCCCTCTTACCAACCTCATTTAAGGGTTGCCCCTGTCATCCATACCACACTTATCTCAGAGTTGCTAATCCTTGAACTTTATTAGGCAATTTAATGATTAGGGCAGAATCCCATCTAGCAACTACAAGGGTACGCCTGCTAATCCTTGAACTTTATACTCAAACCAAGTGCATGCCTGTTCCTGGCTTCCCTTGGGGAACTCATTCCCACAAGACAATTCCTCTAGCCCAGCAGTTCTCAAAGTGTAGTCCACTTGAGGGTGGGAAGGTCCCTGAGACCCCATTAGGGGACTATAAGGGCAAAACTGTTTTTATAATAATACTAAGATGTATCTGCCTTTTTTGCTTTGTTGACATTGCCGCCAAAGATACAAAAGCAATGGTAGTAGGTAAAAGTGTTAGTGCCTTAGCATGAACTAAGACAGTGACACCAAACTGCAATGGTAGTCATTGTGTTCCTCAAGGCGATGCACTTGCTATAAAGTAAATTGTGGTTTCAATTAAGAGGGTTCTTAATGGACCAGTAAGAATTATTAATTTTATTAAACCTTGAGTATACTTCCTTTTAATATTCTATGTGATGAAATGGGGAAAATGCATAAAGCACCTCTGTACACGTAAATATAACTGTTGTTACAAGGAAAAGCACTCGTCTAACTGCTTGAGTCACGAGCTCAGCTAGTTGCTTTTTTCCTTGAACACAATTTTTATTTGAAAGGAAAACTAACAAAGTATGATTATTTAGACTCGGGCATTTGGCAGATCTTTTCTTAAAAAATGAAGGAAGTGATCCTACCACTTCAAGAAAAACAACTAACAGTATTTGATACCAATGATAAAAATTTAGTTTTCAAATGAAAATTAGGATTTTATAAAACTTCTATCTACCACCATGAGCTTGACAGCTTCCCAGTTCTTATAGACTTTTCTGATAAGATATTTGAGAGGAGATATTAAGGAATGTAATATTTGGCTACTGTGTAATAAAATGTGTCAGCATTTGTAAGATCTTCATTAACTCAGTGAACCAATATTTTCAGATGACCGGTGCAAGATGTGACAAAATCATGCATGGGTAAAAAATCCACTCAAAGTGCAAGCTAGACAATGGATTTCAATGTAACAGTATACGAAAAGTTCATTGATTCAGTTTCAGATTTCACACTGCAACTAACCTTTAAGGAATCACCACTTGGAGTTTTGCTGTAGTACCAAAGCAAACTGTCCCTAATTATCAGAAAAGGCTTTTCAAATACTCCTCCCTTTTCCAACTACATATCTGTGTAAAGTTGAATTTTCTTCATCTGCTTCAACCAACACAACTTATTGAAACAGACTGAATGCAGAAGACATGAGAATCCATCTGTCTTCTATTAAGGCAGACATTAGAGAGATCTACAAAAACTTTTTTTAATGCTACCATTCTCACTAATTGTTTTGAAAGTATAATTATGTCTCATAAATATATATTACCTGTGCTAACATGTAATGAGTTTATTATTACTTTTAAATGAATTAACATTTTTAATCTTCCCAGTTTTAGTTGCTAATACCGTAAATATCAATAGATGTAACTCACATAAACAAAAGGTTTTTAAGATTCTCAGTGCTTTTTTTTGTTTTCTGCGGTACACGGGCCTCTCACTGCTGTGGCCTCTCGAGCCATTGCGGAGCACAGGCTCCAGACACGCAGGCCCAGCGGCCGTGGCTCACGGGCCCAGCCGCTCCGCGGCATGTGGGATCCTCCTGGACCGGGGCACGAACCCGTGTCCCCTGCATCGGCAGGCGGACTCTCAACCACCGCGCCACCAGGGAAGCCCCCTCAGTGCTTTTTAAGAGAATAACAAGGTCCTAAGACACAAAATTTGGGAAGCACAGCTCTTTAGTCTATAAAACCCTCTTTTTCCTTGCATATAGTTCCTTAAGATCCTACTCAGTATCTCAGATTACTTCTCTTCCAAAAGTCTTCCCTGGTTTATACCTCACCAACTCTAATCACACCTTTATTCTGTAATCCTTCATTGTGTATGTAACAGAGTTCAGATCTTTATACCTTTAGAAGCCCAGTTTGAATACACAAGACCTGTGACTTCAACCCAGCTAGTTCACTTACTAGTGTAACTTGAAAAAGCTCCTTGTTCACAGCCTCAGTATCTTTATTTATAATGAAGAGATAATCATAGTGCCTACTTCATTAAAGGCTATATTTGGAGTAGGGGAGTCATTAAAGTTAAGTGAAATCATAAATGTGAGTCCCTGATCTGATGCGATTAGGGTCCTTAGAGGAAGAGACAGCAGAGAATTAGTTCTTTCTCTGTCATGTGAGGGTAACAGTGAGAAGGTGGCTGTCTGCAAGCCAGGACGAGGGCTCTAACTAGAAACCAAATCAGCCCGACCTTATCTTGAACTTCCAACCTCCAAAACGGTGAGAAGATAAATTTCTGTTGTTTAAGCTACCTAACCTATGACATATTGTTATGGCAGCCCGAGCAGACTAAAACAAAGGATTAATAAGATAAGAAGGGTAAAGCATTTAGCACAGTTTCTGGTATATGGTAAACACAATAAATATTTTCTGCTATTACTCTTATTCTTAATTCGATGAATATTTATTTAGTATCTACTACAATTTCCAAGTCTCCTGCCGTCATGGAGCTTATAGTCTGGGGGCGGTGGTGGAAGGTGGGAGAAGGGGGGAGACCAAGTTTAAACAAATAATTATTCAAAACACATATGACTATAGTTATGTTAAATGTTGTGGAGGAAGTCAAGGATGTTAAGCGAAGATATAAAAGAGACACCTAATGTAGATTGGAAGGGAAGCAGACGTTTAGGAAGGCATCTTTTAGAAAACGACATTTACAATTTCGCCAAAGTCTTCCAAGTCTAGACCCCTAAAGAGAAGAGGCCTTTGTGGACCTTGCACAGCATGGGAGAATCTCGTTTGATTATTAGATATTTTTTTCTATCTAATTTAAGCTACATTCAGTAGCACAAATGCTTGTTTCTAGATTTTTTTTATGACCCTTCTAAACTTAATGTTTATTCTGGCTTTATATTAATATCCTAAGCTTACTGTTTGTTGAGAATTACTGGTAGAAGTAGGATAATCTTCTAGGGAAATTGAAAAATGACCTTTACAGGCCACAAAACAGGAGATGAAAGGATCAATAAACAAAAGTCTCCAGTTTCTCAATTCACCTGGCTAATGTTACAATCAGAAAGAATTTAATTCATAAGGTCAGACTCTTCAGAGAAGTAAAGACCAGTAAGGTGAAAACAAGGACACATGGGAGTCTATGAAAGGAGATTCCAGTCTCCCTGTTAAGTGATTTTTCCTGATCAAAGAGCAAAAGCAGTGAAAAGATTTGAAAAATGATCCACAGTGCTGAGAAGTACATAGCGGCAAATATTCCAGTTAAGGCAGTCTATGTTAACCACCTGGCCTCAGAAACAAAACATCCTCTTACCAAGACACAGGACCCAGCAACATGCAGCCAACAGAAGGATGAAAAGCAGCTATGACTTCCTGTTGGCAGAGACAAATGCAAAGGAACTCTGATGCCGTGTCAAGATAATAAAATATTAAAGTGTGTCTCAATTTAACTTTTCCTTCAGCATTCCCACAGATGTTCTGTGAGAGCAGGACTCTTCAAAAATTCTTTTTCCAGCTCAAGTAGAGTGCAGGCTCTTGAGAAATCAGGAACTGTAAATAGCCTAGTGGAAGGAACTTCTGGTGGGAGCCAGCAGATCCTGGTACCAATCTCAGTTTGTGACTATGGGAAAATTTTGTCATAAGATTCTCCACCTCTCACGAGGATAATGGCCTTGGAGGAAAATTAGTTCATATGTAAAGATACTCTGATTTTTTAGAAATAAGAGATATTAATATAGTCAATGCAATCCCACATTTTAGACGAGCATTACATGAGTTTAAGAACACACACGGTCCCCGACTTAGAATGGCTGGACTTAGTGATTTTTTGACTTTACGGTAGTGTGAAAGTGATACACATTCAGTAGAAACTGTGCTTTAAATCATGAATTTTGATCTTTTTCTGTGCTAGTGATAGGCAGTATGATATTCTTTTGTGATGTTGGGTGGCAGCAGCAGCTTTCTCTCAGCCATGCAATCATGAGGGTAAGCAATGGATATTCAACACCTTGTTATAAAATAGGCTTTGTGTGACATGATTTTGCCCAACTGTAGACTAATGTGAGTGTTCTGTGCACGTGTCAGGCAGGCTGCGCTAATGTAAGATAGGCTAATGTTCAGTAGGTTAGGTATATTAAATGCATTTTTGACATGGTATTTACAACTTGGATTTATGGGGACCACACCTATCCTAAGCTGAGGAAGATCTGTATGATGTTTACCATTTAGAATTTAATATATTTAGATCTAGGGTAACTCTTCCATTATAGAGATCTAGGAGGTGTTTTGAACTGTCAAAGAGAGCTGGCCAAAGCAAGCTGTTACCTCCTTAATCTTATCTACTGTTTCCCCCCACCCCCGACCCCGACAGTGGGTTTTTCCAAGGGTCCCTGGGACTTTCCTTAAGTCCCATGACCAGGCCTGCCCTTTAACTCTCAGAAAATGACCTCATCTCCACTGTTAACGAAAGCAAGTCATCATTTTTTACTATTCTCAACTTCCTAACTTCCCTAATTCTTCCTCAACATACAAGCTAATTTATATTAGCTTGCACCTCCACCCTTTCCTCTCTCCCTCCCATCTCAAAAGAACAAAGTGTCACTCATCCAGGTCAACCTAATCTCCCACCTGTACCTGCACCTCTGTTCCTCCAGCTCCCCCAAGAACCTCAGCCACTTCTCTCCTTTCTCTGAAACCTCGCATTCCTAGACGTCTCCTTTTCTATGGGGACATACATACTCGAGGTTTGTCCAAATTTTTAAAAAAATGCCGTGAGTCTACGCTCCAGTTTAGCTAGGGCCCCCTCCACATCTACTCTACTTTCTGCACAGCCAAGCTTCCTGAAAGAGTAGGCCACACTAGTGGTTCTCAAACTTTAATGCGCAATCAACTGAGGAGCATGGTGAGTTGCAGATTCTGATCCAGTAATACTGGGGAAGCACCAGAGATTCTAAATTTCTAACAAGTTCCCAGGTGATGCTGACGCTGCTAGTCTGCAGGCCACACTTTGCAAAGTAAGTTTCTACACTCTAGTTTCTGCTACTAGAAACCAACATTCATCTTTGAATGGGATTCTGGGGATGGAAAACTGCCTAATTCTATTCCCTTATGTCCTTTGAGTAAGAGCCCATTGCTCCTGGGGGCCTCAAATAAATATAGCACACCCTTATATATCATATATTTATGTAGATGTATATATATGTGTGTGTATATACATATACATCCATAAGAACAAAGGCAAATAGCATATTGCTGCCAGGGTTTGGACTGGATGACTAACAAGCTTTACCTCAAGAAAAGGGGACCTCTGTGTATAAGCAAATATGCTGAATAGCAAATAAAGTTTTCCGACAAATGACGGAACCATTATTTTACAAATCTGATCAACAAGGGCGGTTAAACGCCTGAAGCCTTTGTGAACCAGAGGCATGAACCACTTCTGCGCATCTAGCTGAAATTTTTAAGAAATCACCTCACCAAATAATTTTATTTGTACTTATCTGTGTGTGTTGGGGGGTGTGCTGTTTTGTTTGCTTTGCTTGGTTTTATGTTTTGATATCATATAAGCTAAATCCCTCCAACAGCTGGGCATATGTCCCAAAGCTTACAAGAAAGGAAAGCAACCATTTCAAAGCAGCATGAAGTGACTAGGCTGAAAGCTTCTTTTACTGTGCATTTTTCTCTAAGGCAAGAGCATTCTTCCCCAACTGGCTATGCCTCAACAGGGATTGCCTTTCCCTGGAGAAAGGTGCTACTGTGTACTCTTCTAACAACTTTGTGCTGCTTTGCAAAAATCTTTCCTTCCTGTCTCTGATCCTGACTCTCATTGTACGCTACCCTCCGATCTATTAGTGCAGACACAGATAACACAGTCCTTGGGTCCTATCCCTATCATAGAACAGTCATGGACAAACAAGCATAAATTACTGTATGGGAGAAATGTCACGAGTAACTACAATACTTTTGATGCATTAATTACCAATTAGACACAATGAGTTGTCTTAAAGCAAGGATTGTTAAGCTCTACCCCAAAGTCAGAAGGTTCTCATAAGGAAAAGAGCATCATCAGATAAACTTTCCTTTATCTGCCACAACAGAACTCTCAGAATTCACATTCTATGATCCAAGGACTTAGAAACTCATGCCTCCAGCCAGGCTCAGGGTCAGGTTCTCACAATGCCAGCCCCCGCTTGACAACCCTCCAGGGTCCCTTCAAGCCTCCCAGATGATGCTCCAACTCCTTAGCCTGGACCAGAAGACCCTTCACCAGCTCTAGCTGGGCCCTGCCCTCCACCTGTCTCTGCCGGGTCACTCTCCACTTGCGCTACTTACTCTTCCCCCAAGAGCCTTTCTCTCTCCAATTCCACATGGGGTGAGGGGACAAATCTAATTGCAAATTAAGCTGGCATTTCCATTTAAAATTAGGGAATTTCAAACGCTAGGCTAGTTTTTGTTGTTGTTGGATTTACTCTTTGCAGGCTTTTGATCTCTGAGTAGTCCTTCTATTCACTGTTCATCATAAGGTGTATTCATCTCAGATTTTAAAATTCTAAATTCACTAATCACAAAGTGAATCTGAATCCATCCACATTTCACTCCACTGTCTACTGACCTGTAGGCTCCAGCCCAGAACAAAAAGGGGACACCAAGAAGCCCATGGTGACTGCACACAGAAATGGATACAAAACAGCCAGAGAGGTCCTATGCACCCATGGCTGGTCTCTGGGTTTCTGGAAGTTGTAGCCTTAGCACAGGGGTGGTGGTGACAAACAAAGGCAAAAAAGTACAAGTTGCTTTGCTGTAAGAAAATAATTTAAGAACCTACCTGTATGACGATGGGCACACGAAGTGTATTCTTCCAGTAGAAGGACAAATTCTCCCATCAGATCGTACACCCTGTGGCAAAGCCAGGATCCCTTAAGGAAACTCCCTTTCCCATTCTCCTTTGGGGAGATGGGGGCAGAGGGTTACACCCTCTTAGCCCCATCCAACTCTTCTGGAGAGGTTGGCTCTGGACTTGCTGCCTACCAGAAGCTAGTACCTGGTAAGAACCCCAGGCAGTTCCAAGTGCTTAAAAGACTAGGTAAATGAAAGATCGATTTCCCACATGTAGCAATCCCTTCGCAGACTTCACAATTCTAACCCTACATGAACTAATTCCTTCCAAATCCCAAAAGCACAGTAATAATCACTTTTGCTCTTACCTACAAAACACATACAGATTATTTCTGACTCTACTAGTATCCACTCCTAGGCTGTTAATTACTGCTCATTTCTTTGAAGACAGATCAGATCCCAATTTCCAAATTCTCCAAAAGCTAAGTCTCAGAGCAATTTTAAGAAAAAAAATACTCCTAAGGTGTAGATCTCTGTATGAAAAGCTCAGAGAATGCAGGGAAGCATGAAGGCTCAAGGCAACCCCCAGGATGGACCCAGTGAATGGAAGTTAGCTGCTGCAGAATACTGCCACGAGTGGGTCTCTGTAAACACAGGGCTGTTCACTGCTGTTTTCTATAAGGGGAGATGATTGTGTGTGTGTGTGTGTGTGTGTGTGTGTGTGTGTGTGTGTGTGTGTGTGTGTGTGTGTGTGTGTGGGGGGGG
>NW_006786333.1:2634346-2640589 GCF_000442215.2 Lipotes vexillifer
TGTGTGTGTGTGTGTGTGTGTGTGTGTGTGTGTGTGTGTGTGTGTGTGTGTGTGTGTGTGTGTTTAGGGTAGGGAAACTGAAGAGTCAGGAGAGAGGTTTCAATCAACATAGCTCAAATGCCTAAGCAATAGGTCTCCATGCTGACGTCCTATGGCACTGTGTGGCTACCCCCTGCCTTCCAGCAGGATTACAAAGTAAGTACATACTTCTTTGCCTTTCGTAGTAACAAATTCAGTGGTTTATACAATGTCCAAGGATAATTTTTAGTCACCAGTAGCATAATTTACAAAAAGTGATGCCTAGATCCAAGAATTAATTTATCTGGAAGTTGCAAATTTATTGAACCTCTCCAGTCAGTTAACTGGAATATACATACACACTGAGAGTAAAATATACATATATATCATAGCCTAACCTTTCCTTTATTCCTGGGCCTCACAACAGAATATCAAGTAAGCAATTATAGAACTGCAGGATGTAAAACAACCAGGGTGTTTTGGCTAAAGAAGCTGTGACTCTGAAGTGTGATACTTTCACCTATTGTGTGTCATTACGAAGGCAGTAATTTGTTTCAGTGCCATTTAGAATGCACTGCTACTCTGTAGAGAAGCATCCAAAACATTAAGAACATCAGAAGGAAAACTGTAATTTCTTAGGAACTGGTGCCGGAACTAAAACTTTAACAATAGCAGCAGGTTAAAAAGGCACATTTTGAGTTAAAAAAAAAAAACTCAGGCTTGAGGAAGTGGGAGGGAAGAGATGGAGAGAAGGGATGGATATGCAGTTTCCTTGGAAACTAAATGTGATATTATTGCAGCAATAAGCCTCAAGAATCATTGTTTACAGGGTGAAAATACTGCGCATCTGCTTAAAACTGGACAAGGGTAATGTAGAACCTAAATAATTGTGATCTCTACGAGAATCCTCAGGGAACTCTAAAGACTGCCGTGGAGTGGAGGTACTGTGTACCAGCTCATAAATCTACAGAGGAACACAAGAAAGGCCCCCAGTGAGGCTGCAGAAAGCAGACAATGGCGGCAATGAGTTACAGGTACAATTTTCAGGACACTGATATAAATAGGCACCACAGGGCAACTTGCTCTCCAGCTCTCCTTGATCCTTTCTCATGGCCTTGGGAATGTATCACAGTCCCAGACAAGCAGGTCTGCAGGGAGACTGAGCTTCATTCCTCGTCCTCACTCAACCCCCCGCCTTGCTCTCTGAGCCTGGACACCCCACTAACCTCACCGGGCCTCATCTGGAAAAACAGAGAAAACATCACTGTATTCTCAGGGTTACTTTGCAAATTAAATGAAGGAGGAAATGCCCAGAACATTGCCAGGCACATAGTAGGGGGCTCATACATGTTAAAGATCTTTATCTTCCCACTGGTCAATGGGTTTATTTTGACTTGTTTGCTTCTTTCCTCCATGGACAATGTCATGTGAACAAAGAAGTAGATTTCACCTGAGAATCCAGGGCAGGAGGTCTTTACAGAGAAACTCATTGGGTATGGCATCTGGTCAAGTCAGAGTTGGGGTATGTGGGTCTTCTCTGCCATTCAGACTTCTCTGCCATTAAGAATCAATCCTGCTGATGACACAGTGATGGTGGGTGGCAGAGGACCATGTGTGAGCGAGGAGCTGAGTTGAATTCGGATTGTCTGAGTGTTAAGAGTATTCCTCCATGAGGACAGAGCCTGTGCCTGGTCTGTCCACCTTTATGTCCCTAATGGTAAAGCAATACCCAGAACCTAGTATGTGCTCCATAAAGCATTTGTGGGATGAATTATAAGGGCAGCAGAGTGTTCTAGGAGCTCGTGGGCAAAGCTATCTAGGGATCCGGAGCCAGGAGTAGGGTTCAGAGTGAGAGCACAGATGAAAACCCCAGACAAGGCAAAAAATGCTTCCCTCCATGACACATGCATACATGCATTTGAGCGCCTGCTATGTCCCAGACACTGCTTTAAGTGCTTTGGAGTGAAACAAAGAAAAGGCCTCTCTTCCTGGAGCTTACATTCTAGCGCTACTCAGTTATGTTACAGTAAAATGATTTATGTGTCAGTCTCCCTCCACTCCCTCCATGCAAGGCCCATGTCTTGGTCATCTCTGATTCTGCACTGCTGGCTACAGTCCCTGCGGGCCCACAGGAAGGGCAAAGGAGGTATTTTTTGAACTGAACTCAAAGTCAGGCATTAAGAGAAGCAGAAGCGGGCTTCGCTGGTGGCGCAGTGGTTGAGAGTCCGCCTGCCGGTGCAGGGGACACGGGTTCGCACCCCGGTGCGGGAAGATCCCACATGCCGCGGAGCGGCTGGGCCCGTGAGCCACGGCCGCTGAGCCTGCGCGTCCGGAGCCTGTGCTCCGCAACGGGAGAGGCCGCAACAGTGAGAGGCCCGCGTAGCACACACACAAAAAAGAGAAGCAGAAGCACAGAACAACATTGGCTTGGGTTAGGAAGCACTGCAGTCCTAGATTTAAGTCTCAGCTCTACCACTGACTAGCCTGGTGACTGTCTGCTAGTGACTTTACCTCTCTGATCCTGTTTTCCCATCTGTAAAGTGGAGATAATGGGTCATCCGTAGCTCACAGGGTTGTGATGAGGGTTAAAAGACGTGCTGCTTTCGGGGCTTCCCTGGTGGCGCAGTGGTTGAGAGTCCGCCTGCCGATGCAGGGGACACGGCTTCGTGCCCCGGTCCGGGAAGATCCCACGTGCCACGGGGCGGCTGGGTCCGTGAGCCACGGCCGCTGAGCCTGCACGTCTGGAGCCTGTGCTCCGCGACGGGAGAGGCCACAACAGTGGGAGTCCCGAAAAACAGACGTGCTGCTTTAAAGCAATTAGTGCAGAGGAGAGGACTTGGTGGTCAGGAAATGGTCCCTGCTGCTCTCAGAACATGATCAGGATCATTATCGTTAGTATTCCTCAACAGGGACAGGAGCACGGCTGTGCTCAGCTGGAGAGTGTGAGAAGAAAATTGGAGCAAATCCTCACCTGCAAACCTTTTAACTCACAATAAGACAGATGGATACATAAGAACTCTCCCCCACTGATAACCATGTCTAAAGGAGACACCCCCAACCAGGCCAACACAACCCATTTTGGGTGACAAAGCATCCTCTGATCAACCACAACGCACAGTGACCTCCCTAGAGTGAGCCCTGATTTCCAGCCCAACTCCAAATAGCATCGGTTCCCGCTGATGGCTCTCATTAGTTGGTTTGCTCCCAGTGACCTTTCTCAAAGGGTCAACGGTCAACTTTGTATTTCTAGTTTTTGTCCTGGGCAAACCTGGAAAAGCCAGAACTTTCTGAGCTTTGTGACTTGGATAAGCTAGCTTACCTATAATGAAGCAGAAACAGTTTGCGCAGAGAAATACTCCTGTGGAGATGCATTTTGCTCACATAAGGGATGATCATATAACACAGTTAATGACTGGAAATGAGCTAAAGACAGAAAATTATGAAAGATGATAAAAATAGTTATTAAAATGGGTTACTTGGATGGGCTCAGAGTGAAGAGGGAGAGGAGAAGTGGGAAGAGAAACAAGACAGACTAAACACTAAACAATATCCATAGTAATAATTTTATATGGATGCATACACTGAACCATGTATTGATGTATACGTAGTATATGACAATGCCCCGAGGTTTCAGCAGCATAGATAACATAGTCAATTACATATATATGTACATATAAACATTCCTTGTCTCCACCCTTTCAATACATATATATAACATATATTCAATAATATATATGAAGTATATATGAACATATAGTTATTACTTGTCTCTACCCACCCCCTAAAAATGCCATTTCTGAAATTTATTACAGAAGTCAGCTACAGCGGCAACAACAAAAAGGACTTGAAGTTTTGTGCTGACCTTTTTATTTAGGTAAAGAATAATGTAATAATATATCAACAAATAAATGAACTGGAGAAATAAGCTTACAATAAATCATACAAAATGTTCTCCAGACAAGTCTAAAATAGGAGAGCTAAACCAGTGTACAGAAACGTCTCCTAAGTTCTCATTATATTACCACAAGACTGACGGTAACTGCCACTTCATTGTCATTCTTTTCTATCCTCCATAATCATATATCGAACAAAGCCCCAAACAGATAGCATGAGAACTGCGTTACACATGCCAGCGTCTGCAAACCCTGTAATATTCCTCACGTCTAGCCTTAGACACCAATACCATAAATATAGACTCCATTTCTCAAATGACGATTTAGCTCATAGGAAAATAAGTGGCAAGTCAAAATTCAAATGACTGAAGTTGTTCTAGGTCATTCATAGGTTGTAAAAGGTAATGAGAAGTAAAAAAAAAAAAAAAATTATGACGGTATTACAACTCTCCCATTAAAATGAAAATCTATGTTATAACTTTATGCTCTTCAAATACCATACCAGACTAAAGCACCAAGCAATATGTAAAGTGTTCTACTCCTAAAAAATTACTTTGTTTATGTGGAGTGATACCCTTACTTATTAATTTTAAGAAATACTTGTCCATCCTTCTTTTTAAACCAGTATCATCCCCAATGTTTAAAAATAAACATGACCATCCAAATTTATTTTTAATCAGCAATTCATTTGAATAATTAAAGTGAGAATCATTGCTAAAAAGGCCAGAGGACACTATACATACACATACACCCCCCCCACACACACACACACACACGCACACTTCAAGTGCAACAGTGTAAACTGAAAGCAGATAGCTAATCACATCTCTAAAAAGAAAAGAAACTCCTTTGAAGTCATCATTATGAAGCTTTATGAATAGCACTAAAGGATTTAGCACATTTATGAGCAATGATCTGCAACAAGACTCAATCAGCCAGATACTAGTTTCATGCTACAGAAAAGGCTATGTCTAGACTCATTCGCAAAAATTGCCATGCTGTTACTCTTTTATTCTCATTTAAGTGTGGCTGCTCAGTACACAGAGGGCATTCTGCATCAGGGTGCTGAGTGGACAAATGATTGCCAATAATCAAATGGCATGATTTATCTTTTGAAAAACCTTGGAGCAATTCTAAGGAACACCAATGTAAGTGCTAAGCACTGCTTACATAGTGAAAATGCTTATTCCATTTTAATCTTCAAACCCAGGGTACAGAGAAAACAAATAGGCAGAGTGAGTTTGATCCTGGACTCTCAAATTTCTATCAGTAGGATCTGCAAATAACACAGGGTGATACTTGGCCACATAAGAGAGATTCAGCAACCCTCACAGGTATGAGACACAAGCATTCTGATTCGAATTTCTGGGTGTTCATGTCCTGTCATAACATTAAAATAATCATGCAAATCTGCCTCCAGCTGGTCTCTGATTTGCATTCATTTTTTTCCATTTGAAATGATTTATACATACTTATACGAAATTCTAAGTTCTAATCTGAACATTCAATCTTGGAAGAACAGACATTTACAGTATTTAAACTAAATTTACAATATTAATAGCTAGCAATTATTAACATTTTAAGCGTGTGGATGACACCAAACCTGGTTAATAAGCAAACTACCTGCATGCATGTTTTTCACAGAATGGAGTACTAACCATATTTTTTTGGCTAATGTAGAAAAGAGTTGGTTACCATGGATATTACCTCCTCAACACACGAATGATAAAAGCACTTAAAATACTGCATATTGATTAAATATAAGGGGACACGGAATGAACCCTATATAATTAAAAACCCTTCATAGACCCTGTGTAATTGAAAAAGTTGAACATTCTCCATTCTGTAGTTGTATTTAATTTTAATAACTTGCTTAAGAACAGCTGGAAAACTTATCCTGTGGAAGTCCTTACCTACACAAAGATCATTCAAGCAAAAGCCGAGGAACCATCAGGAGGTAGCCCACACTCTTCTAGGAGAAGTGGAATAGAAGCAACCAACACTATCCTATGGGACTGGAGCCACGTCCTGGATCCCACTTTCATTGAAATCCAACCACATGCCTGAATAAATTCAGTCTTTTAAATCAAACCTCAATCAACACTAACAACAACAACAATAACAGTAGCTATTATATTTTTAGTGCAAACTTGATCTGACACTTTTGTTGGGAAACTTAAGCATTAGTTCTATTCTGCAAAAGAACCCCATGTTTCTGCAAAACAAAGGCCCTGCCCTCACAGGGCTTGTATTTACTACCACTTGGCAAACAAAATAAATAAACAGAATGTCAGGTGATGAAATGTGCTATGAAGAAAAACAAAGCAGGAAT
>NW_006786333.1:2640699-2641532 GCF_000442215.2 Lipotes vexillifer
GTTCCATTTTACATAAGCTGGTCCAGAATTGACTCTCTAATAAGGCAAAAATTAAGTAGACTTGAAGGAAAGTGAGGGAACCGT
This sequence comes from Lipotes vexillifer, assembly GCF_000442215.2. Taxonomy (NCBI): domain Eukaryota; kingdom Metazoa; phylum Chordata; class Mammalia; order Artiodactyla; family Lipotidae; genus Lipotes; species Lipotes vexillifer. The sequence continues at coordinate 2,640,784 of NW_006786333.1, forward strand.
ACAAATATTTCATTTAAAAACGCTTCAGGCAGAGGAAATAAGGGCAGTGACCCAGAGGCAGGAATGTGCTTGGCCAAATGAGAAACAGCAAGGAGGAAATTATGGCTAGAGCAGAGTGATCGAAGGACAAATAAGTCCTTGGATGAGGTAAGAGAAACTGAGTTGGGAAAACCGCATCATGGAGGGTCTTGTAGGACACTATAAAGTCTTTGGCTCTGACTCTGAGAGGGAAGACTTCTGAGCAAAGAAGGGAGGGCCTAAGTAATATGTGCAAGGATCACTATGATTGCTGCGTTGGTCAGAGACTCTAGGAAGAAGGGCAGGAGCTGTGAGACCAGTTAGGAGACTGTGGCAATAATCCAGACAACAGGTGATGGTGGTTTGGACCAAATATTAACAATAGAGATGGTGAATTTGCAACAGCCAAGACATGGAAGCAACCTAAGTGTCCATCAACAGAAAAATGGATAAAGAAGCTGTGGTGTGTATATTTATACATATGCATATAAAAAGAGCAGGGCTTCCCTGGTGGCGCAGCGGTAGAGTCCGCCTGCCGATGCAGGGGACACAGGTTCGTGCCCCGGTTCGGGAAGATCCCACGTGCCGCGGAGCGGCTGGCTCCGTGAGCCATGGCCGCTGGGCCTGCGCGTCTGGAGCCTGTGCTCCGCAACGGGAGAGGCCACTGTGCTCCGCAACAGTGAGAGGCCCACGTACCGCAAAAAAAAAAAAAAAAAAAAAAAAAAAAAACG
>NW_006786333.1:2641542-2658619 GCF_000442215.2 Lipotes vexillifer
ATACTAAGTTAAGTCAGACAAAGACAAATATCATATGATATCACTTATATGTGGAATCTAAGATATGATACAGATGAACTTATTTACAAAACAGAAGCCAGCCGACTCACAGACTTAGAAAACAAACTTCCGGTTACCAAAGGGGAAAGATGGGGGGAGGGATAAATTAGGAGGTTGGGATTAACAAATACACACTACTATATATAAAATAGATAATCAACAAGGACCTACTGTATAGCACAGGGAACTCTATTCAATGCTCTGTAATAACCTAAATGGGAAAAGAATCTGAAAAAGAATAGATATAATTATATGTATAACTGAATCACTTTGCTGTATAACTGAAACTAACACAACACTGTAAATCAACTATATTCCAATATAAAATAAAAATTTAAAAAAAACTATGGAGATAGTGAGAATAAATGGCTTCTGGATATATTTGAAAGAATTCACTATTTACGTGTGGGGTGTAAAAGGCAGAAAGGAGTTAGGATGACTCCAAGGATTTTTTTTTTTTTTTTGCGGTACGCGGGCCTCTCACTTTTGTGGCCTCTCCCGTTGCGGAGCACAGGCTCCGGACGTGCAGGCTCAGCGGCCATGGCTCACGGGCCCAGCCGCTCCGTGGCATGTGGGATCTTCCCGGACCGAGGCACGAACCCGTGTCCCCTGCATCGGCAGGCGGACTCTACCGCTGCGCCGCCAGGGAAGCCCGACTCCAAGGATTTTGCCCTTAGCAAATGGAAAGGCATTGGGCCATTTATTGAAAAGAAGCCCACAGAAAATCTATCAGCCTTTAAAGTCCATGCTCTCTTGAAATCATCATGCCGTTTCACAAAGTGCACCATCTATCAAAATTAGTTTGGAATTCAATTCAGACCCACCTTGAGTGTCCAGTCCTGTCCACCAGGCTGCCCCTGCCTACATGGAAAGTGGAGGTTCTGGTACTACGGGGAAGCAGACAGGTGTCATGCTGAAGGCTCACTTGTGAGCTCACTGAGCCAAGGCAGAAAACGGACAGGACCCAGGAGAGATAGCGGAAAGGGCAAAACAAGAGCAGGTGTATGTAGAGTTGACACACAGGGATGAAGTGGCCGAGAGAGGCTGAAGGTGGCAGCAGCAGACAGGGAAGAAGGAAATGACAGCACACAGGCCAATGCATGAGGATTAAATCTCCCTTGCTCCGACCTTGGAAAGGAAGACAGGTCTCCTGCCTCCAATTCAGCCAGCACAGTTCTGCTTTGGACTGATTTACATGTTCCTCTTCCTCAGATATTTGAACAAAGGGTTCCGAAGCTTATTCTCCCACTTTCTCTGTGTCAATTTCCCTCTGTCCTACCACCCTCTCTCGTTTTAATTAAAACTATTGACCTTGACCAGTAGTTTTCAAACCATGCTGTGTACCAAGAATCTTTTGGAAATACAGACTCCTAGGTCTACATCCAAAATACTGAATTGGAATCTACAGGGAGGAAAGGCTTTCAGTCAGGCTTGGGAAGCCTTTCCCCCACCCCCTCCATGGGTTCTCAATAAACATCAGGGACAGTTACAACTTACAACTTGAACACATTCTTGTTTCCTTTCTCTCCATACCATTAGGGCCCCTGAGATGGTCCAACACCTGCTGAGTTTTTCCTTTTTTTTTTTTTTTTGAGGAATCAGAGGCAGAATACTCTACCAAGAAATTACTCATGCCTCTGGGTCTAGTGAAGTCCTATTACATCCACCTCTAAAGTGCAATACAAGACCTTTCTTTTAAAAATGACTTTCTCTAGTGGGGAGGCCAATTATTTTTCTGCTTCTTTACACTTTTTGTTCTCCTGTGTAGTTACTTTGGATACTTTAATTAATGTTTAATCTTCCTGCACTTGTGCCTTAGGGAGAGCCCCTCTGAAGGGCACAGAGTTCAAAATCATGGCCTCATAACACTCTGCAGGTTTAACATTAAATAATCATGACAATTCAAACCAAAGACCAAAACCCCACTCAGACTGCCAGGAACACGGGGTCAGAGTGCAGGCCTTCTCTGCCAAATCTGTGATTTTGTTTCTATTCTCATCCTGTTACACTGGTACATAGATGACTCTTCCTGCTTCCTCCTTTCCAGGGAGGGGCTGTATTCTGTGAGAAAAGTGCTCCGTCACTCAAGGCTGATGACAGCAATGGAGCAACACTGCGATAGAAATGATTACTGAAGGCCCATTAGGAGATGCCAACAGAGACTCTATATTAACCATCATTCCCCCTGTACGCAGAGACCTGAAAAAGGAGACAAGACTTTCAGCTGCTATGGTATCTTAGAGAATCATCTGACAGCTTATTTATTAAATGCATTTTAATATTAATTCTCCTCTGCGCCATAGCTGACCTTCAAAAGAATTTACTGAATCTCAAGAACGCAAAAGCACAATGGCCGAGGGAAAGCATGGATGGGAAGAAAGCTGCACTTAAACTCTTTTTTTCCTGTGCGATTACATACAAAATTGGTTACGATTAAATACTACGTTAGGTGGCTGATCTTTTAATATAGCGCCTACAACACAGGTAAATTAGAACCCAATTAATTGGGATCCAACTTATTTTTCTCTCTGCTCATTTAGGAGAAAAATGCAAATCACAGGAATGCACAACAATATAAAGGAATTTTAAGCTCCTTCTCAAACATGTCCTAGATCCAAAACACAGTCTGCCTCTCCAGTCCTATAAAATGAGGGCTGCATGCATAATGACGACCCTCAAACAGCCAGTACATACACAGTTAAATTTAATCTCCTACATTTACTAAATCAAAATGTGGACTGAAAAGCTCTCCAAAAGGAAACTTCCATTTAACTCTTTCTTAAAATTTTGTTTAAAAACACATAACATAAAATATACCACCTCAACCATTGTTAAGTATACAGTTCAGTGATATTAAACACATTCACACTGTTATGCAAACATCACCACCATCCATCTCTTTTCATCTTGCAAAACTGAACCTCTGTCCTCATTAAACAATAACTCCCTACCTTCCTCTGTTTAACTCAATCAAAAAATTCTACTGAACAGAATTCCCCATTCTTTAAATACTCTGAATGATGTTTTCATTCTTATATAGGGTAAAATTAGGACCAACTTTTTTATGAATCAACTTATATTTTAAGCCCAGTTTATACGTTATGCTCAGGAAAGAACTGTTATTTTGTTCCAGAAAGTCTTGTTTAATCTCCAAGCATCTACATACCAAAGCTGGTGGGTGTTATGAATGTTTATGTCCTTCAAAACTTCATGCATTGAAATCTAACCTAATCCCTATTCTGATGGTGGTGCCCTCATGAACTGGATTAGTGCCCTTGTAAAAAGAGGCCAAAGAGCAAGCTTGTCCTCTTTCTGCCATGTGAGGATACAACGAGAAGTCAGCAGTCTGTAAACTGGAAGAGGGCTCTTACCAGAACATGACATCAGAACCCTGATCTCGGACTTCTGGCCTCCAGAACTGTGAGAAATAAATTTCTTTTTTTTTTTAATAAATTTATTTATTTATTTATTCATTTATTTTTGGCTGTGTTGGGTCTTCATTTCTGGCAAGGGCTTTCTCCAGCTGTGGTGAGCGGGGGCCACTCTTCATCGCAGTGCATGGGCCTCTCACTGTCGCAGCCTCTCCCATTGCGAAGCACAGGCTCCAGACGCGCAGGCTCAGTAGTTGTGGCTCACGGGCCTAGTTGATCTGCGGCATGTGGGATCTTCCCAGACCAGGGCTCGAACCCGTGTCCCCTGCATTAGCAGGCAGATTCTTAACCACTGCGCCACCAGGGAAGCCCAGAAATAAATTTCTGTTGTTTATAATTCACACAGTCTGTGGTAGTTTGTTATGGCAGCCTCAACAGACTAAGACAATGGGTGACCAGTCACTACAGTTAGCCTAATTTGAATTAGAAGCCACAGATATCTTTCTTTACTCTCTCTGAATCTGTTTATACCATTAATTAGGATTAGGGACGCTTTCACAAAAATCTGCATGATGACTATCCATAAAACCACATTTTAATCTTTTTAAAGCACTAGGAAAAATGACTATCTAGGACTCCAGTGAAGAAACAGTGCTTGTGACCTCCCAGAAATGAGCATCCTGTAAGTCAAACCAAGCCTTCTGGGCACAATGCAGAGCAGGTACGATACTGAGACCAGCTTGGTGGCGGGTGTTATTTGCCATGTAGCAGCAAGGCTGCAAGAGGTGTAGGCACCCTCTGGAGCTTTTGCAGCCCCAGCATAAGATGAAGCTCTGTGTCAGTCTTTCTTGGTTCTGAGTCATTAGTTCTAGGATGGAAAGGCATTAGAAAACCTTTCAAGCCACAAACCACATATCTTAGGGAAATGGCTAATTAGAATTCACCCTAAACTGCGATAGAATTAACAGACATTGAATAATCATTATTTATAATTGGAGAATCAAGTTACCCAAGAGAAAAAAAAAGGCAAAGCTTAGATTGCCTTGGTTAATGTTTAAATCAGAAAAATAAAAGGATAAGTAGTTTCCCAAATGACCAATAACTTATGTTCCCAAAGTTAGTAACATAGGAAGTATATTTTCTGGAGAAGCAATGTGATTGGGATCTTCGTTTTTGAAAGATCACACCAAAATTATTTCATCCACGTTAGAAACAAAGTATAGGACAAACAGTCTGTCCCGAGCTCTGGAACACTGGCCAAGGGGTAATGTGGCTAACAGGGGGAAAAGAAATTTTCTTCCTTCTTTTCGTGGCATAGACCTAAGGAGAATATTTTTAAGGAAAAAAAAAAAAAAAAAGTCTTTGACTTCTCTCTTTCTTCTTCTCTGTACTTCTTTCTCATCTTCTGGTACTTCTTTTACAGGGACCATGATACTCTCAAACTACCTTAATTTCACTGCTTTCCCAACTGGGTCCCCATCCTGGCCAGGCCAACCCCAAAGGCCTGTGCCTCAGAGCAGCTGACCCCAAGGGATTCAAAGCAAATGAATCAGACCAAGATATGGATGAAATAAGACTTCATGTTTTCTGTTTTGCTCTCAAGTAATAGCTTTGCAATATTTAGCATCAAAAAGTCAAAAAATGCAAATAAAACATGAAAATACAGTTGACACTTGAACCACATGGGTTTAAACTGCATGGGTCCACTTATATGTGGATTGTTTCCTTTTTTATTTTTTTGGTGGATTGTTTTTTGATAGTAAATACTGCTGTACTACATGATCCACAGTTGGCTGAATCTCCTGATGTGAAACTGAGGATACAGAGGGCCGACTATAAATTATACATGGATTTTCGACTGCTTGGAGGGTCAGTGCCCCTAACCCCCATGTTGTTCAAGGGTCAACTGTATAGTCTCACCTGACATTAAAAATAATGAGATTATCTGGTGTGAGAGGGTATGGAAAAATAAGCACACCCAAAAATCAGTGTAAACTGTTCACAGCCTCTCTGGAGGGCACTTTGGTTATACATGTCCAAAGTCCTTTTTTCTTTAAGTATAATGTTGACCCAGCAAAAACACCACTAAAAACTATAAGTAAGTCCCCTACATTCGAACCTTCAACTTTAGAGCTTTCAAAGATGTGAATGTGGAGTTTACTAATGAAGACCTGATGGGATTGGAGGCCCAGAGAAAGGACAAAGAGAGACAGAGCAAGAAGTTACTGAAGAACCGAAGAGAATCACAATGCAAGAAATAGCAAGGGATTTTCTTTACTTGAGGAGGCACTGTTAGTTTTTAAGGCACAGGACCTGAACATAGAACGGTACACGAAGGCTGCAGCAGCCATTCAGAATGCAGTCCAGTGCTACCGTGTCATCTATGATGAGAAGAAAAGAGCTACTGCCGAGACATCATTGGATCATTTTTTCAAGACAGTATATAGAATTGAATCCAGCAAGGAACCAGAATCTGTGCCATCAACATCAGGCGTGAGTGAGATTGCTGCTTGCCCTCCGTCTCCTATTGCTGACGATCCTTCAGCTCTACCATCTCCCACCTCCTCTCCCTCCTCCAGTCAGTAAGTCTTCTTGCCTGTTCACTCGATGGCAGCTCCTGTATACCAGCTGTTGTACTGTACTACTGTACTTTTCAAGGTACTGTACTATAAGATTAAAAATGTTTTATTTATTTTTTGCTTGTGTTTGTTTTTTATGTTTTATTTGTGTGAAAAATATTATAAACCTATTACAGTACAGTACTATATAACCAGTTGTGTTAGTTGGGTACCTAGGCTAACTTCGTTGGACTTAACAAACAAATCAGACTTACGAATGTGCTCCCAGAACGGAACTCATTTGTATGTAGGGGACTTACTGTACATGGATACCATTAAGTAGCACATCATAGAAACATATTTATTGATATGAAAAAAATCTTCATGACCTATTGCTAAGTTAAAGAAATGGGCAGACTACAAGCATATAAATGTACGTTTTATAATACATATAAGTATATGTATTAAATTATATATAAATTTAATATAAATTTGTATATTAACATTGTAAATTAAGCTAGCTTATACAGAAATACATATATAATAAAATTATACAATCATATATAACTTTTACTTATATAAAATTTATCATATACTTTATACACACAAAATTTATATGATACATATAATTACATAATTTTATTATACATGTGTGTATACAAAAATAAATGTTAGAAAGACATTCACAAAAATGTAAACAGTGGTTAGCTCCATTTTTTTTTCTTTGTGCTTGTTTATGATTTTTAGGATACCTGCTAATGATAAAATTAATTAGAACATTCTGTAATTACTTAGGGAGAGTTATTTTTTTAATTTAGTGCAGAACACTAAAAACGACAATAACATCAATAGCTCCACTAGAGAAATGACAAGATAGGGTAAGAGGTAGAATCTATCAGAGAGTTTGTAAGTAGGAGATTACAGACTATCTCTATATAATATTATTATTTGGGATAACACTGTCCCCAGAACACACACACAATAGCCTCAGCAAATACCTGCTGGGTTAAGAACAAACAGAAGAAATACTTAGTCCTTAAAAATACACAGTTCTACCTTTACACTTTTCTCAAAATATCTGGCTGTTTCTTCCACTGTGACAAGCAATACTGTACATCCTGATGCTTTAGAACACTTGAAATCATGTTAATTATTCCTGCGGAATGTTTAAAAATTCATATTATTTACTCCTGAGAGACCATGACAACATCTTTCCAGATTGCACCAGACTATTCTTATGTGAATCAAGGGTTTTAATCTCTAGGATGCAACAGCAATGCTTTGGGCTTGGATCAATGAAAGGAAATGAGCTACTGTGGTTTGTGTGCCTTTCACCAGATTCCCCCCCCCCCCCAATACTTATTCACAGTGCTGAGTGTATCAAAACTACATGTGTAAATTAAACTAGCTTGTCGGATACAAAAACAAAGCTAAACCATATGTGGAGCAAAACACACCCATGGCTTTTTCTCAGCACCACAGATCTCTCTTCCGTGCCAACTCCCTGACGGGCAGAGAGATAGGCCAGTAATGAACCAGGCTTTACAGAATCCCAGGCTTTATATGGACCTTTGAAATAATTTCCTTTTAAAACATTTTGTCCCCTCTCTACAGCAACACAGTTTATTACTACTTTTTGCATTCTTTTTAAGTCTTGGACATTTTTTAAATGCCCACTTTTTTCAATCAAATGTATTTTTTCATTCTGATCCCAAAAACTCAGCCTCGTAATTGACTAACATCATCCTTTCTTTTCTCCTTCCTAATGTGTTTATTTATGCCTATTCAATACAAGGTGGTACCCAACTCCAAAAGTCTCCTTTCCTTGGCTGGGGCCCTACTGGCATTCCCCCCCTGCCCTAGAGAGTGACTGGTCTGATCTGTGAGGCTCCTGTGTTGCTCCTCCCTTCTCTCCTTGGAGGGAGTGCCCACAGAGCACCCAGATCTCCTTTGTTCCTCCACACCTTCCCTATCGGTGTACCTGTGACTGCACAGGATAATTCTGGGTGCAGTAGCCGGGAGCCCAGTTACCCACAGATGCAAGCTACACACTCCAACCTAGAACTAGTGACATTTTGGTTCTCCCTCTGCCAGTTCTTTCATCTTATTGCTCAGTCAGTTCAGAACCTGGGCAGGAGAGACAGCTTCTCAAAGACGCCAACATCTTGAGCATTTTGCCATGAACCTTAACAATATTAAAATTGGCAAAATACACTGGGAGGCATTAAGGCTAAGGGTGGGTGGCTCTGAGCTTTGGCATGCTTTACTAAGCATGGGCCGTAACGGCTTTTAACTTTGGCAGTTTGCAAAGTTTGTACTGGGTCGTGGGTCTGGTTTAATAGTCTGCAGCTATACCTTCAAACTGCTGTGGAAGCATCAGGTAAGTATCAGATGCATTGTGTACCACAACTTGAATTTTCACAACGATCTTAAAAAAGCAAAAGTTACTGTATTTCATCAAATCTTAAAATGCTCTGAATGTAAGACACCCCATTATCTTAGCCACCACCAAGAAAGAAAAGAATACTGCCAATTCTGTAACATGTCATTCATTGTAAGACACGTGTAAGTTTTAAATACATTAAAATGTGAAGAAAAAAGTGAGTCTTAAAATCAATGAACTATTTAATATTATCCTCATTTTTTATTCAAGGAATAAGACCCCCTTCAAAACATACACACGTTCTCTTACCTCTGAGTTTAAACACACGCTAGTCCCCCTACCGGGAACAGCCTTTCTCTGGCTCTGGACCTGGTCACCCGCCCCTTATCCTTCGCATCAACCTTCAGTGAAGTCTTATGTGATTCCCAGGCCCGGCTGGGTCCCCCTATAAGTTCTCTCACAGCACTTATTCTTCTTTTAAATACTCTGAAGCCCTGGAATTATTTCTAATTATTTACTTCCACGTTTATAACTGCGTATAGTCACACCCTGTTAGGCCTGGCCATTCCGTGATGGCAGGGACTGTCCAGTTTGCCTACCACTCTACTTCCAGGGCTTATAACACATAACAGGAGCTCAGTACGTTGACTCATGGGTATCTTGACAAAGCACTCACAAGCCTTATCTCTTTTAATCCTCACTACGCCACTGGAAGGTAGGTGCCATTATTTCCCCCGTTTTATCAAGTGAAGAAACTGAGGCTTGAAGAAGTCAGTTAATTTAACCATGTCTCACAACAGAGAATTCAAACTCCAGCCAGATGTGCCTGACACCAAAGCCAGGTCATTAACCATCAGGCCATACCCAGCTCCAGCTCGCAAGCAGAAGGCATGGAGGCAGGAATAAAATGGCATATGTTGTGGTACAGAGAGACATCGAGATACAATGGATAATGCATGTGCAACAGATTCAAGTTAAACTCTTGTTGACGACCTGCCAATTGCCTGAAAGTGGGCTGAGCACCTCTGACAGGAGTCATTTATTCTCACACTCATACCATGGATTTGGACTTATTATCTCTACTCTACAGTAAAGAAAGAGACTCAGAGAAGCTAAGTAACATGCCCACTCACACAGCTGGTGAGCAGCAAAGCCAAGGTGATGAGCTGTAAGTCTGGACAATGGATTTCAGAGGATTCTGGAGCACGCTTTCTGAAGATCTCTGTTTTTTTCTTGGTCCTATTCCCCAAGCTAAGTGCTGACTGTCTTTGGCCAATTGACACTAACAAATGTCCATTTCTAACAACTTTTTCTGACCAGCTCTGATCTTCACTTAAGGGTTTATGAGGAAAGCATGATAATATTTAACTGAAACAATAACAGGCACCACTATGATTAAATAGCATTTAGACAAGGCAAACCAATAGAAATGCACAGACTCAGCATTAGGCACTATGTTAAACTGGCATCTGTACAGACTGTGTACAAATCAAGGGGCGGCCGTTCAAGGCAAATTATGTGGCTCATTGCTGGGGCAAGCCAGAGTTGGAATAGCCAAATTACAGTTCAGCTCCTCAGTAAAATTGAATTTGACACCTCTTTCCTCAGGAGATTGGGAATTATCTTCCCAACATGTACTTTAGAACATCAGTGTCAGCCCATCTGCTATCTAAATTTAGATCTCAATACAGTATGTAAAGCGTCTTTCTGCTGTGGTCATTAGCAGAGAAAAAAAACCTCCAAAGGTCCCATCATTAAATGAAGACCCACGGCATCTATTCCATCCTCTAAGGAAGCTTTCATTTCTTCTGCTGCTTTTAGTGAAGGACTGAGCGGAGGGGGCTGGGAAGCAAGCAGAGAAGCAGCGTAACAGAGGGTCAGGAGACCCAGATGCCGGCCCCACTCTGCCGTACACTAGCTCTGTGACCTCAGTCAAATAGAAAAATCTCAGGGTCACAAAAAATCTTTAAGGTCCATTACTTCAGACACGTTACTGATGTTTGAATCCCTTTAATAACATCACTGCTAAGTGTTGATTCAGTTTACGCTTTACACTCAAGTGATAGAGAAATCATTACTTCCATTCCCTCTCCAGTGCTCTATAACGTCTGAGAACCCTGGAGAAGGCATCGTAACCCAAGTCTTGAAGGTTGGAGAGAACCTGAGGTCTGAAGGGCAACTAGCTCTTAACAATACTGGAGAGCAGGAAGAGGTCACAAGCCCATCTCTACAGAAAGTTATTAATTATTAATCAAGGTTAAGTGATCATGTAACATTCCAAAATATAAAAAGCAAAAGAGGAGTCCTTGACATAAGTGGCTTGCCTGTAGAGTAAAAAGAAAACTCTTAAAACGCTGAAACCATGTTTTCCACATTAAAGATTTGACCATAGAGAGAAAAAGATATTTAAAGTATAACACCTACACACAATAAATATATAAATTGATCATATAGCAAGCTCCTCTAATTGTGGTTGTGGACTGGTGAAGGTCTACAAATTGTTATCAGGCTACAAGGAGACAGGAGTTTGCTCTAGAATGTAAATCAACTTTGTCACAAAGCGAGTCTACTGTTTGCTTCAGTCAATGTGTGTGTGCGGGGTGTGTGTGTGTGTGTGTGTGTGTGTGTGTGTGTGTGTGCACATGCCACGCCTTTCTCAATGAAGGAATCAGTGCATTGATTTACATTCTGGTGCAAGTCGCTTAGCTTGGTTCAAACAGTGACAAACAGTTCCCAGACTGGCTACTCCATGGAGCACTGTCGGAGACTAATAAGGGACCAATGGGACTCTGATGAACCTGTAGCATCTCTTCCTTCACTCTGTGAAATACAACTTCCCCAAACCACCAGAAGCAGGAACGTCTGTTGTCTTATTCAGAAGCGGATGCACTGTCTTATCTAGACTTATCTAGACTTATCTAGACTATCTAGACTATCTAGACTATGGCAGGTCCCCCTACCTTCAAACTATTCTGACACACGTTCAAGCCAGCCTCCACACTGCTACCACAGGAATTGTTTTGAAACATATCTAGACAATTACTCCCCTGCTTAAATTCTTTTGAGAGCTCCCCAATGCCTAGAGCATTAGCTCTAACCTTTTGAGTTTAATCACCAGCCATTCCCTCTACCCCTTGACCTCCGCAATTATTAGTCATTTTCTGAACACATTACATACTTTCATCCACCTGTGCTTTAACTCATATTCTCTCCTCTACTTGAAATACTCTTTCCCTTCCAATCCACCTATAAACTCCTACTCATCCTTTAATAGCCAGTTCAAATAATGCCTCCTCTGAAAGTCTCAACAACCATCCCAGAAAGAACTATGTATTCAGACCCTCTGTGGGTGTGAGGGGGGTAGGCGAGTTCAGTGCCATAAATAACAGGGCAGGCTCTGGAACCTGCCTCCACAACACCTATCTGCATAACTTTGGGCAAGTTACTTAACATCTCCTGCCTCAGTTTCCCCCTCCGTAAAACAGGAACAATGACAGTGCTTACTTCATAGGGTGGATGTGAAGATTAAGTTAACTAACTCATGTAAAGCATTTAGCACAGTGCCTCACATATAGTAAGTATTCCTATAAATTATTGAGTCAGGCCAATTAACTTCTCTAGCCTAGGAATTTGAAACCCAGTGACAGGGGCTCTTGGTGTTGAGGCACCTTTATGCACCTTTATATAGTCTGGAGAGCAGGTCCATCAATGTCTGCTGCTGCAGTTTCTGGAGTTGCCCCTGGTCCCTACCCAGCCCGGGCTGGATGCTTAGGGACTGATTCATTCTTTGAGTAACTCCAGTATCTTTTAAAAATTTTATTTTCTTCTTCGTCCCCTCCCCCTCCTCCCCCTGCTCCCCCTCTAATCCTCTCCCCCTCCTTCTTATCCTTCTTTTTTTTATTTTTTAAAACTTAAGCCAGGGGGCTCCCCTGGGGGCGCAGTGGTTAAGAATCTGCTTGCCAATGCAGGGGACACGGGTTCAAGCCCTGGTCCGGGAGGATCCCACATGCCGCAGAGCAACTAAGCCCGTGCGCCACAACTACTGAGCCTGCGCGCCTAGAGCCTGTGAGCCACAACTACTGAGCCCACGCGCTGCATCTACTGAAGCCCGCGCGCTCTAGAGCCTGTGCTCAGCAACAAGAGAAGCCCACACAGCGCAACAAAGAGTAGCCCCCGCTCGCCGCGACTAGAGAAAGCCCACGCGCAGCAACGAGGACCCAACGCAGCCAAAAATAATAAATAAATAAAAATAAATAAATGTATAAAAGAAACAAAGTACACCACAAGATTTGGATTAAAAATGTATATTAAAAAAAAAAAAAAAACTTAAGCCAGGAAGAATCAGCCTCTCTCTTGGTTACAGGTACCTTAGTTAGTGCAGGGATAACAGTAGCTATCGTATTGCTTATAAGGATTAAAAAAGATAATGTACAAAGCGCTTAGAGCAGTGCCTGTCAGTGAGTAAGTACCTGGTAATTAGTAGCTTTTACTATTCTCTAATGATAGCTCTTGGTATTTACCTAGTGTTTTATAATGTAAACTACACACTCCTGTGTTGCTTGCTTATTCTCCTTAACAAATGGGTAGAAACGGTAGCCACAATTTATGGATGAGGAAATGGTGATGTTTAGGAGTATGCCCAAGATCATGAAGGTGGCAAGTGGCTGAGCTGGGAACCCTATCAAGGCCCTTTGCTGACAAGTGCAGCGTTCTCACCACTGTTTCAGGCTCCCATGTGGTTTAAGCAGTGATGAGTGGTGATGGAGTGGGGAGGCGGTTTCCTTTCCCACTTTCTGGGAATAAAAGTAGAGACAGGAAAGCACAGACACTTTCTAGGGGACAAAGCAGAACAGTCTGAATTGAAGGTGGTGTCTCTTTCTGTGGTTATGATGAGTTAGGTTGGAGAATTTAGGTCTGGAGTCCTTTTCCGAACTGCCTTCTGAGCCATGGACAGTGCCTAGAGTCAGCCTGTTTCTAGCTTCACCCATCTATAATATATCCTGCTGCATTTACTGAACAATCATTTTATTTAGAGCCTTTCATGTGCCAGACGCTGTGTTAGGGACAGAGATGAAAAGATAAATGATGCCCATTACAAGGTCTATCTTTTAAAAGCTTACAATATATTGGAGAAATCAGACATGAAAACAGTTAAGTATAATACAATACAGCATCAGAGAGCTGAAAACAAGTGTTTGGGAACAGGGAGCAGACCCACACTGCACAGACACCCACCTTTGCTGAGAAAGGGGACTGTTTAGTAAGCCAGCAGGATCCCATTAAAGGTCCATTATGGTCCCATTTTACAGGTGAAGACTCTGACCGTGGAGCCTTGTTTGCCCAAGGTCTAACCAGGCTTATAATTGGCGGAGTCAGGTGTCAACCTAAGTCTCTGAGACTCCCCACTACGCTGCCTGTTTCCCAAGTCAATGGGTCCAGGAAATCGCCTCTAAGTATTCTCACTAAGGTGTCAAAAATAAACAAGGATCCCTTCTTTATTACCTTCAGAGGCCACCTGGTGGGTGGATGTGAGCCAGTGACTGCAGCCACACTGCCGAGGCTTGGGTCCTGCCTCCCCCACTTATTAGCTATGTGACTTTGAACAGGCCACTTAACCTCTTTGGGCCTCTAAGTGAGTTAATATATGTGAAGGACTTAAAACCATGCCTGGACCGAAAGACCTAGAGCAGCAAACATAGTACTGAGGAACAAAAAAATTAGAGGAATCACACCAAATGATTTCAAAACTTACAGTAAAGCTACAGTAATCCAAAAAGTACAGTATTGGTGAAAGAACAGACACATACATCAATGGAACAGAATAGAGAGCCCAGAAGCAGATCCACACAAATAATCAAGTGACCTTTGACAAAGGAGCAAAAATATTTCAAGGGAGAAAGGATTAGTCTTTTCAAGTAACAGTGCTGGAACAACTGAATATCCACATGCAAAAAAAAAATCTTTCCCTTCCAATCCACCTATAAACTCCTACTCATCCTTTAATAGCCAGTTCAAATAATGCCTCCTCTGAAAGTCTCAACAACCATCCCAGAAAGAACTATGTATTCAGACCCTCTGTGGGTGTGAGGGGGGTAGGCGAGTTCAGTGCCATAAATAACAGGGCAGGCTCTGGAACCTGCCTCCACAACACCTATCTGCATAACTTTGGGCAAGTTACTTAACATCTCCTGCCTCAGTTTCCCCCTCCGTAAAACAGGAACAATGACAGTGCTTACTTCATAGGGTGGATGTGAAGATTAAGTTAACTAACTCATGTAAAGCATTTAGCACAGTGCCTCACATATAGTAAGTATTCCTATAAATTATTGAGTCAGGCCAATTAACTTCTCTAGCCTAGGAATTTGAAACCCAGTGACAGGGGCTCTTGGTGTTGAGGCACCTTTATGCACCTTTATATAGTCTGGAGAGCAGGTCCATCAATGTCTGCTGCTGCAGTTTCTGGAGTTGCCCCTGGTCCCTACCCAGCCCGGGCTGGATGCTTAGGGACTGATTCATTCTTTGAGTAACTCCAGTATCTTTTAAAAATTTTATTTTCTTCTTCGTCCCCTCCCCCTCCTCCCCCTGCTCCCCCTCTAATCCTCTCCCCCTCCTTCTTATCCTTCTTTTTTTTATTTTTTAAAACTTAAGCCAGGGGGCTCCCCTGGGGGCGCAGTGGTTAAGAATCTGCTTGCCAATGCAGGGGACACGGGTTCAAGCCCTGGTCCGGGAGGATCCCACATGCCGCAGAGCAACTAAGCCCGTGCGCCACAACTACTGAGCCTGCGCGCCTAGAGCCTGTGAGCCACAACTACTGAGCCCACGCGCTGCATCTACTGAAGCCCGCGCGCTCTAGAGCCTGTGCTCAGCAACAAGAGAAGCCCACACAGCGCAACAAAGAGTAGCCCCCGCTCGCCGCGACTAGAGAAAGCCCACGCGCAGCAACGAGGACCCAACGCAGCCAAAAATAATAAATAAATAAAAATAAATAAATGTATAAAAGAAACAAAGTACACCACAAGATTTGGATTAAAAATGTATATTAAAAAAAAAAAAAAAACTTAAGCCAGGAAGAATCAGCCTCTCTCTTGGTTACAGGTACCTTAGTTAGTGCAGGGATAACAGTAGCTATCGTATTGCTTATAAGGATTAAAAAAGATAATGTACAAAGCGCTTAGAGCAGTGCCTGTCAGTGAGTAAGTACCTGGTAATTAGTAGCTTTTACTATTCTCTAATGATAGCTCTTGGTATTTACCTAGTGTTTTATAATGTAAACTACACACTCCTGTGTTGCTTGCTTATTCTCCTTAACAAATGGGTAGAAACGGTAGCCACAATTTATGGATGAGGAAATGGTGATGTTTAGGAGTATGCCCAAGATCATGAAGGTGGCAAGTGGCTGAGCTGGGAACCCTATCAAGGCCCTTTGCTGACAAGTGCAGCGTTCTCACCACTGTTTCAGGCTCCCATGTGGTTTAAGCAGTGATGAGTGGTGATGGAGTGGGGAGGCGGTTTCCTTTCCCACTTTCTGGGAATAAAAGTAGAGACAGGAAAGCACAGACACTTTCTAGGGGACAAAGCAGAACAGTCTGAATTGAAGGTGGTGTCTCTTTCTGTGGTTATGATGAGTTAGGTTGGAGAATTTAGGTCTGGAGTCCTTTTCCGAACTGCCTTCTGAGCCATGGACAGTGCCTAGAGTCAGCCTGTTTCTAGCTTCACCCATCTATAATATATCCTGCTGCATTTACTGAACAATCATTTTATTTAGAGCCTTTCATGTGCCAGACGCTGTGTTAGGGACAGAGATGAAAAGATAAATGATGCCCATTACAAGGTCTATCTTTTAAAAGCTTACAATATATTGGAGAAATCAGACATGAAAACAGTTAAGTATAATACAATACAGCATCAGAGAGCTGAAAACAAGTGTTTGGGAACAGGGAGCAGACCCACACTGCACAGACACCCACCTTTGCTGAGAAAGGGGACTGTTTAGTAAGCCAGCAGGATCCCATTAAAGGTCCATTATGGTCCCATTTTACAGGTGAAGACTCTGACCGTGGAGCCTTGTTTGCCCAAGGTCTAACCAGGCTTATAATTGGCGGAGTCAGGTGTCAACCTAAGTCTCTGAGACTCCCCACTACGCTGCCTGTTTCCCAAGTCAATGGGTCCAGGAAATCGCCTCTAAGTATTCTCACTAAGGTGTCAAAAATAAACAAGGATCCCTTCTTTATTACCTTCAGAGGCCACCTGGTGGGTGGATGTGAGCCAGTGACTGCAGCCACACTGCCGAGGCTTGGGTCCTGCCTCCCCCACTTATTAGCTATGTGACTTTGAACAGGCCACTTAACCTCTTTGGGCCTCTAAGTGAGTTAATATATGTGAAGGACTTAAAACCATGCCTGGACCGAAAGACCTAGAGCAGCAAACATAGTACTGAGGAACAAAAAAATTAGAGGAATCACACCAAATGATTTCAAAACTTACAGTAAAGCTACAGTAATCCAAAAAGTACAGTATTGGTGAAAGAACAGACACATACATCAATGGAACAGAATAGAGAGCCCAGAAGCAGATCCACACAAATAATCAAGTGACCTTTGACAAAGGAGCAAAAATATTTCAAGGGAGAAAGGATTAGTCTTTTCAAGTAACAGTGCTGGAACAACTGAATATCCACATGCAAAAAAAAAAAAAAAAAAAAAAAC
>NW_006786333.1:2658686-2676425 GCF_000442215.2 Lipotes vexillifer
AAAAAAAAAAAAAAAAAAAAAAAAGCTAAACACAGGGCTTACATCTCTCATAAAAATTAACTCAAACTGGATCACAGACCTAAATGTAAATGCAAAACTATAAAATTTTTAGAAGAGAACAAAGGAAAAAATCCAGGCTACCTTGGGATTGGAGATGAGTTTTTAGAAGCATCACCAAAAGCATGATCTAAATTGGACATTATTAACATTAAAAACTTCTGCTCTGCAAAAGACTGTTAAAAGAATGAAAAGAGAAGCCACAGAAATTTGCAGATATTTGCAAACACATATCTGACAAAGGACTTGCATCCAAAGAACTCATGAAATTCAACAGTATGAAAGCCCAATAAAAATGGACAAAAGATCTGAGCAGAGATTTCACCAAAGAAGGTATATAGATGACAAATAAGCATATGAAAAAAATGTTTTACATCATTATTAGGAAATTACAAAATAAAGCAACGAGATACCAGAGCATACCTTATAGCCATACCTATTAGAACGGCTAAAATACAAAAAAGAAAATTGACAATGCCAATTGCTGGCAAGGAAAAAGAGCAACAGGAACTCTCATCCTTCACTGGCACGAATACAAAATGGCACAACCGATTTGGAAGACAGTTTGATGATTTCTTACAAAGCTAAATATAGTCTTAGCATATAATCCAGCAATCACACTCCCAACTGACTTCAGAACTATGTCCACACGAAAACCTGCAAGCAAATGTTATAGCAGCTTTATTCATGGCCACCAAAACTTGGAAGCAACCAAGATGTCCTTAAATAGGTGACTGGATAAACAAATTGGAGTATACCCACACAATGAAATATTATAAAAAGAAATGAGCTACCAAGCCATGAAAAGACATGAATAAATCTTAAATACATTTTGCTAAGTGAAAGAAGCCAATCTGAAAAGGCTATGTTCTGTATTATTACAATTATACGATACGATGTTCTGCAAAAAGCAAAACCACAGAGACAGTTAAAAAAAATCAGTGGGGTCAGGGAATCTCGGCGTGGGCAGCACGAGGGAAAAGGTGGCGGCGATGGTGGTCGGCGGTGCCAGTGGAAGTCGCGTGTCCAGCGGGAGGGACCTGAATTGCACCCCTGAAATGGCTGACACAGTGGCGGCTGTGGCCAAGCAGGGGTCTGATTTCCTCTGCATGCCCGTGTTCCATCCACGTTTCAAGAGGAAGTTCACTCAGGAACCTGCTAAGAATCGGCCAGGCCCTCAGACACGATCAGACCTGCTGCTGTCAGGAAGGGACTGGAATACACTAAATGTGGGAAAGCTTTCTCCACGGATTCGCCCAGACCCAAAAGTGGAGAAGATCCGCAGGAACTCCGAGGCAGCTGTTACAGGAGCTGAATTTGGGGGCATATTTGGGTCTTCCAGCTTCCCTGCTTCCCCTAAATCAGGACGATGACACAAACTTGGCGAGAGTTTTGACCAACCACGTCGCACTGGCCACCACTCCTCCATGTTCTGGATGTGGGTGCCACTTGGTGGCACCAGAGGACCTGAGAGATGCGCCAACTTCACACACAGAGGAGTACAGTGGAGAGGAGATGACATGGATGTGGTGGCACAACTTCCGGACCTTGTGTGATTATAGCAAGAGGATTGCGGTGGCTCTCGAAACTGGTGCTGACCTCCCATCTAATCATGTCATTGATCGTTGGCTTGGGGAAGCCCATCAAAGCAGCCATTCTCCCCACCAGCATTGTCCTGACCAATGAGAAAGGATTTCCTGTTCTTTCTAAGATGCACCAGAGGCTGATCTTCCAACTCCTCAAGTTGGATGTGCAATTCATCATCACAGGCACCAATCACCACTCAGTGAAAGAGTTCTGCTCCTGCCTCCAGTACTTGGAAAACTTGAGCCAGAATTGACCTCCACCCAATGCCTATGAACTCTTTGCCAAGGGCTATGAAGACTACCTGCGGTCCTTACTCCAGCCACTGATGGATTATCTGGAATCTCAGACACACGAAGTGTTTGAAAAGGACCCTATCAAATACTCTCAGTACCAGGAGGCCATCTATAAACGTCTGTTAGACCGAGTGCCAGGGGAAGAAAAGGACACCAAGGTCCAAGTGCTGACGGTGCTGGGAACAGGCCGAGGGCCCCTGGTGAACGCTTCCCTGCGGGCAGCCAAGCAGGCTGACTGGCGGATAAGGCTGTACGCTGTGGAGAACCCAAATGCTGGGGTGACGCTGGAGAACTGGCAGTTTGAAGAATGGGGAAGCCAGGTGACGGCAGTCTCATCGGACATGCGGGAATGGGTGGCTCCAGAGAAAGCGGATATCACTGTCAGTGAGCTTCTGGGGTCCTAAGCTGATAATGAGCTGTCACCGGATGATGGCGTGAGCATCCCTGGGGAGTACACCTCCTTTCTAGCTCCCAGCTTCTCCTCCAAGCTGTACAATGAGGTCCAAGCCTGTCGGGAAAAGGACCGCCACCCTGAAGCCCAGTTTGAGATGCTTTATGTGCTACGGCTGCACAATTTCCGCCAGCCGTCCACACCCCAGCCCTATTTTACCTTCAGCCGTCCCAACAGAGATCCTATGATTGACAACAACTGCTACTGCACCTTGGAGTTTCCCGGGGAGGTGAACACAGTGCTGCATGGGTTTGCAGGCTACTTTGAGACTGTGCTTTATCAGGACATCACTCTGAGTATCTGTCCAGAGACTCACTCTCCTGAGATGTTTTCATGGTTTCCCACCCTCTTCCCCATTAAGCAGCCCATTACCGTGCGTGAAGGCCAGACCACCTGTGTGCGTTTCTGGCAATGCAGCAATTCCAAGATGGTGTGGTATGAGTGGGCTGTGACAGCACCAGTCTGTTCTGCTATTCAGAACCCCACAGGCCGCTCTTACACCATCGGCCTCTAGCCGTGCCTGCAGGTGTCTAGAGCCCTGGAAGCAGCTTCAGGTTCTGCCCCTGTAGCACCGAAGGCGCAGTAAGTACACCATGGGTTCTGATTTGCCTTGCCCATCAGACAGGAGCATTTCAGTCCACTTTCCTGCCTTACGTCAAGATGGGCAAAGGATGAGAATTGCAGGGCTCACGCCACCAATCTGTGAAGACTTCAGGCCAAGGCATGAGGAATTCGTGTTGGATCTGCGGCTACTCCAACAGGCACTCGGCCTCAAGTGCTGTCTGGGATAGCCCTGAGAACATGTGGATTGAACAAATTTTCAGCCCTTTTCCCTGCCCATCTCTGTTCCTACTTTGATGATTTTGTGTAACGAGGAAATACAAACAAAGTGAGGTTATGGCCTTTCCTGCTCCAAAAAAAACGAAATCAGTGGATTGGGGAAGGGTTAAATAGGTGAATTGGTGAAGCACAGAGAATTCATAGGGTGATGAAGCTATTCTCTATGACACCGTACTGGCGATACCTGCATTTCTCAAAACCCACAAAGAATGAACTTTAATATATGTAATTTTTTTTAATCATGTAAAAGGTTAGAGGACCCAAGATGAAATGCAGAATGTGACCAAACAATCTAACTGTATTACAAATGTATGAAACAACCTCACTGAAAGGAGTGGAGAAAAAAAAAAAAAAAAAAAAAAAGGTGCTCCCTAAGCAACTTTGGAAATAAGCAGTCTGTAAAACTACAGCAAAGGAAACTGTACATAAGCAGCACTGTACTCTAGTGGATAAAGTTATCTTCCATGGGGGTCTTGTCAACAATTCTGACACTGCTATACATGCATACTGGAACTGAACAATTAAGTAAATACATGGCAGATGGTGGGAGCCAAGTTTACCATACTGTTGGAGTAGGAGATCACAGATCCCCAAGGGGAGGAGGCCAGAATGGTCCACGTGGTAATGGATTAGAATTGGAGACATCAGTATGCTCATGTTTAGCTTAATACAGATACAGATGGTTACATACACATCAATTTATAAATTAGTACATACACATACATTTCCCTGCTCTGTCCACTGAGAGGGCCTCTAAGCAACAGCAACCCTGTAGCAACAAGAACACTTAGTGCCCAGATCTTGGTTTTAATACCACCCTCGGAGAAATGACTAATTCTAGACCTAGGGCAGGAGATGTTAAGATGAGCCTGGAGTATCTCGTGTCAGAAAATAAGAAAGTACTCAAAAGAACAACAACCATCTCACAATGATAGAAATAGGTCAGAGGACACAGAGCAATGGAAAGAGCTCCCAGTGGCCAAAGCTGGAAAAATCTGAGCAACAAAGTAAAGTAATATTTTATGATAACCCGAAGTATAAAATAAATCTCCATGAATATCCATACTGATGTAAATAAACAATTGAATAAATAAATACATGGATGAGAAGAGATTAATTGCCTGGGCAGGAGAACTGCAAAGAATTTGTGTAGCTACTCTGCCCTCAAGAAGGTGAAGCATAACTCCCCACTCCTAAGTGTGGGCTCCACACAGTGACTTTTTTCCAAGAACACAGTCTGGATACGGGGGTAGTAACTTTACAGGAAAGACACCTGCTAAACACTACTGCAGCTAGGTGACAAAGGTCAACATCGACCATGACAAGTCATGTGGACAGTATGTGCCCTTGACAGGATGTGATGGGAATGGCATTTTATCTCTGAGGTCTACCTCTCAAAATCTGTAACCCAGGGCTTCCCTGGTGGCGCAGTGGTTGAGAGTCCGCCTGACGATGTAGGGGACACGGGTTCGTGTCCCGGTCCAGGAAGATCCCACATGCCGCGGAGCGGATAGGCCCGTGAGCCATGGCCACTGAGCCTGCGCTTCCAGAGCCTGTGCTCCGCAACAGGAGAGGCCAAACCAGTGAGAGGACCGCGTACCGCAAAAAAAAAAAAAAAATCTGTAACCCCACTCCAATCATGAGAAAACCTCAGACAAATTCCAACAGAGGGACATTCTACAAAATACCTGACCAGCGCTCTTCAAAACTGTCAAGGTCATCAAAAGCAAGGAAAGTCTGAGAAGCTGCCACAGCCAAGAGGCTCTTAAGGAGACATGACAATTAATATGACGTGGTATCCTAAATGGAACCCTGGAACAGAAAAAGCACAGTGGGTCAAAACTAAAGAAATCCGAATAAAGTCTGGGCTTTAGTTAATAATAATGTACCACCAACATTGGTCTACTAATTGTCACAAATGTGCCACACTAATTTGTTAATAATAAGGGAAACTGGGTATAGGGCATATGAGAACTCTCTGTACTGTCTTCACAGTTTTTCTGTAAATCTAAGCCTGTTCTAAAACATAAAGCTTATTAAAATAAACAAAAATAAACCATGCCTGGAGCATAGTAATGCTATATAATTATTAGCTAGTAATGATGCTGGTAGTAGTAGTCATGGATCGGGCGTGGGAGGGGGGAATATTTGCTATGTGAGTCCTTTATACTCTTCCTGTGGAAATTTAGTTTCAAGGAGCCAGAAAGCAAGCTGTCACTGTGCTGGTCGCCAAGCAACGACCACTCCCAAAACCTATACCCCCAACAGGAATAGCACTGCCAGCAGCTCTACTGATTAACACTGGTGACTTTCTAGGGAGGAGTCACCCCTCATTCTTACAAGTAAAGGGCAAGTCATCTCACACATCCTCCAAGGCTGACAAATTTTTTTAAGAAAAGACTGGTGTAAATGCAAAGATGTCCATAAAGAGATGCCTTGTAATCCGGAGGAACTTCTGACCAAGGGTCAAGGAACTGATCCCATACAGCAGCTGCCAGATGACCTGGAAACCCCACAAGTCCGAATGGTGGTTTTTTTAAATGGTAGCACTCCCTGATGTATTGAGTGAGTAAAACATGGCTTGCATTTCCCTTGCTTGAAATTTTAAATCCTCTCTAAATGGAAAATCTCCTGTCAGGCTGACCCACACCAACCATGGGTACTCTGCAGCTCTCGCAAAATAAGCAGGATCAACACAGAGGATCGAGGCTTCATCTTCCACCGACCTCCATATAAACCTGCCGCAGACACATTTACACCAAGTATGTGGGCAAAGGAGAAGAGCAGACTGGATGTACAGCACTTCAAAAGTAGACGTCGCTTCTGCAAGTGTAAAAAAGCCCCAGGGCTACAATCACATCTCATTAATGAAACACAAATAAGCAGGGACTGACTATGCTTAATTTACAACAGAAGTTTCCAGACACTAATCTTCCCATTCCTGCCTGGGCTGGAGAGTGTTATGTTCATAACACACCTTGAGAATGGAAGCTGAGACACAAAGTAGCATCTTAAATGCAGTGTGCCTCTGGGGACTTCAACTGAGAAGCAACCAGTTTTTCCCAGGTACTATCGCTTTAAGAGTGACAAGAGTGCCCTCTAGTGGGAAAGAAAGGGTCCTGCATGCAGGGTATAAACCTTGTGCCCGACACCTCGCTAACCTGTTGCAGGTTGCGTTCATGCTGTTGGTTCCTGCTATCTGTTTTCTCCTTTTCATTATCTTGATGGTGTCTCAAGAGAATAGGCCACATCCCATATACAAGAAAATTCGTGGGGGAAATAAATATACCCAATTGCAGGCGGACTGGGCCAGGTTCAGCTTTACTTCTCTCCTGATTAGCATCTACCTGGCCTATAGCTCATCTTCGACACTGAAAAGTCCGCTCCAACCACAGACAGCTGATATCTCCTCACCACTAATACAGACCGATGAGATATCATCTCACACCAGTCAGAATGGCCATCACCAAAAAATCTAGAAACAGTAAATGCTGGAGAGCGTGTGGAGAAAAGGGAACCCTCTTGCACTGCTGGTGGGAATGTAGGTTTATACAGCCACTATGGAGAACAGTATGGAGCTTCCTTACAAAACTACAAATAGAACTACCATATGACCCAGCAATCCCACCACTGGGCATATACCCTGAGAAAACCAAAATTCAAAAAGAGTCATGTACCTCAATGTTCACTGCAGCTCTATTTACAATAGCCAGGAGATGGAAACAACCTAAGTGTCCATCAACAGATGAATGGATAAAGAAGATGTGGCGCATATATACAATGGAATATTACTCAGCCATAAAAAGAAACGAAATTGAGCTATTTGTAACGAGGTGGATAGACCTAGAGTCTGTCATACAGAGTGAAGTAAGTCAGAGAGAGAAAGACAAATACCGTATGCTAACACATATATATGGAATCTAAGAAAAAAAAATGTCATGAAGAACCTAGGGGTAAGACAGGAATAAAGACACAGACCTACTGGAGAATGGACTTGAGGATATGGGGAGGGGGAAGGGTAAGCTGTGACAAAGCGAGAGAGTGGCATGGACATATATACACTACCAAAAGTAAAACAGGAAGCTAGTGGGAAGCAGCGGCATAGCACAGGGAGATCAGCTCGGTGCTTTGTGACCACCTAGAGGGGTGGGATAGGGAGGGTGGGAGGGAAGGAGACGCAAAAGGGAAGAGATATGGGATCATATGTATATGTATAACTGATTCACTTTGTTATAGAGCAGAAACTAACACACCATTGTAAAGCAATTATACTCCAATAAAGATGTAAAAAAAAACAAAATACAGACCAAGCCAACTCGTTAAGCCAGTAGGAAAGGTCCTAAAGAACACACCCAAATGGGGAAAGTTGCCCATTTCCAAGGGGCCCAACTCTGGGCAAATACCAAAAGGGTGAATATTTCTTGATTTTAACAGACCTTTCTCTCAAAAACAGCAGCCCAGAGCACTACCCCAGACAGAGGAAAATGAGAAATGAAGGGGCTCAGAGTCGATGGCCTGTTATAGAATATGGTTGTCCCCGTCCAGTCACTTCCTTAGAAGGCAAAAGTAAGTCACTCAAAGAAAGTCATGTGTTTTTTTGTTTTTTGTGGTTTTTTTGCGGTACGCGGGCCTCTCATTGTTGTGGCCTCTCCCAGACGCAGAGGCTCAGCAGCCATGGCTCACAGGCCTAGCAGCTCCGTGGCATGTGGGATCTTCCCAGATCAGGGCACGAACCCGTGTCCCCTGCATCAGCAGGCGTACTCTCAACCACTGCGCCACCAGGGAAGCCCATGTTTATCTTTTTTTAAACAAAACACATTTTGAGTTCAAAAGTTGGCAACACAGAGAAAGCTATACCAACAACAAAACACAGAAACATCTGAATTTAGAGAGTAAAAAGTGGACTCCCTTGCCCGGACTCATTCCCTGCTTTATTGAAGTGAATGAGGATTTATCCCCAATTGAAATCCCTTCTGCCAAACAGGTTTGTTAACCAGAAGTTACCAGCTGGTCTAATTTTCACACACAGGCAGGTGATGCCCTGAGCTGGGAGCAGTTCTAGTGGGTGGTCCATCTCCCCAGGGACTCACAGTTACTCTCTAGCCAGCCCCATAGGGACCCAAGGGAGGAGGCAGTGGAACGCCTGGCTTAGTTAAAGTTATTCCGGCAGTAGAAAAGGGTAGGGCAGGGTAGGAGAGCATTATCAGTGTCCTTCAAGAACATGCACCTTCACATGACACGCGAATAGGCAGTAGCCACAAGAAAAAATATCACAATAATATTCAAAGGAATGCAAATTAAAGCAATGAAGTTATATCGTTTTCTACTTATCAGGCTGGCAAAGTAAAAAGGAATGACACATCCGTAACTCAAGAAGATCGAAGGGAAGAGATACCAGAAACTACTAGAAAAGGGAGTAGAAAAACGGTCTCCCTGTTTCTGGAGACCAGATGCATCCAATGCCTTAAAAAAATGTGCTGACCTTAAGACCTAGCAATTCCCTTCTGGGAATTCTAAAGAAAGACTTGGACAAGCTTTTCCAATACGAAGCTCCCTTTTCCAAAAGTTTATAAATGATCACATAGTACGACTTAAACTTTTGGCCTCAGATAAATAAGAAAATGGAGACATGGTACTTCCCTGGTGGCGCAGTGGTTGAGAGTCCGCCTGCCGAGGCAGGGGACACAGGTTCATGCTCTGGTCCGGGAAGATCCCGCGTGCCGCGGAGCGGCTGGGCCCGTGAGCCATGGCCGCTGAGCCTGCGCGTCCGGAGCCTGTGCTCCGCAATGGGAGGGGCCACAGCAGTGAGAGGCCCGCGTACGAAAAAGAAAGAAAGAAAGAAAGAAAATGGAGACATAACTCAGCAACCAAAATGCATCCAAGAATTAGAGGAAATGGAAACGGAATCTCCAAGCCTTTTCTCCACTTCTACATGGTCTTTGGCTAATCCCATGATTAGCCCAAACCTCAGAATAACCTGTCATGTTTCTAAGCTAGTCCCATGAGTTCAGAGTCACACCCAGGCATTTTATTTCCAATGTAAACACTTCCGGTCTGCTAGGGGCTTTGTTTCTGCCAGTGGTCACGGTCAGCATCCTCAGCATGTGTTCCCCTTGGTGTAAGCTGGTTATGGTGCAGGCTGCTTAAAGCCTCCGGCTCAGCCTTCACTCTCAGCATTACCAAAGGCTCGTGGGCACTTCAGAATTGAAGAGCAAGCCCACTCTCACGTAACACGATGCTTTATAAGCAATCCTGACCCTTTCATCCAGAGGAGCTCCACACATGCATGATATGCACAAGGCACATGCGTCATCGCACCTGGCGGGACATGTTGAGAAGCTGCTCTTCTGTGATAAATGTTTCCTCTGCATCTTAAATAACCTAGATATTAATAAGCCATTGTTAAGGTGATGGCTGTCAGGCTCTTCTAGAATGGATCAGCCTTGTCCTTGGAAAAGCAAAAAGCTAGAAGCCCAAGTAAACACTTAAGACATGACAATGACAAAAAGACATGAATAATGAATACCTTCAAAAATATGATCTTCCTGGGAGACTTTATTTACACATTCAGCCATTCTTTGCTCTTTCTCTGGCTCTCAGGATTGAACCCCTTTGACAATTTTTCACTTAGAAGAAGACCAACAAATCCACGACAGAAAGGGAATATTGTTCCATTAATCTGATACCATACGCCTCATGAATCATTACAAATTTAGATTTCTGCCTTGAGTAGCCAAGTGGAAAGAGTACTAGAACCGGAGTCAGGAAACCTGAATCTCAAGAACTGGCTCTGTGACCTTGAGGTTCAGTTGCTTTTCTGAGTTTTGGATTCATTCTCTGTAAGGAAAATGACTAAGCTCCTTTGGAAGGTGAATCTGGGATAACAGCTGTAGCAAAGCTGCCGGTGCTACACCATATCCCCGTGGCCTTTATTACTTCACCCCTTGCATCTCTTTGCCCGAGACTGTCAAGCCAGCAGATCCTTCATGTCTCAGGTGGGATAACCCGGAGGCACCTGCGCTAACACTGTATCCCAGACTTTCCCGGTGGGGCCAAGTGCCAGTTGTCCACAGGGACAGCTTGCTTGATAACACGTCCTTTGCTGACATCCTTCCTCCTGTTTTCGGGATCCTCTCCCATATAACTAATGCACCCTGGAATTCTTGTCTCAGGTTCAGCTTCTGTGGAAACCCAAACTAGAGCAGGGGGTTATGTGCCTTTCTATCAGGGTCTCGGTCTTTGCAAATGGCCTGTCCTTAAACAGTTACTCTTTCCTTGTGATGTGAGAAGGAGGTAATTTTCTCCAGAGCTGACAGGAATGCAGAGTTTCGAAAGTGAGACGGCTTAGCTGTGTATCTCCCCTCTAACAAGGGGGGCTCTGATGGCTCCTCCTGACACCCTAGCAGAGTCCTCACCAAGGAATCCCCAACAAAGGCAGAGGGCAATGATCTAAAGACATCAACACAGGGCCACTACCCCACTTCCTGGGCTCCCTGTTCCCTCTCTGATAGGGACCCCCAGTGTGTTAATACACGCTTAGAAAGAGGCCCAAATGCCAGAAATGTCAGGTCACAAAGCAGGCTGAATGGGAGTTGTGGCTGAAGATTGGAGGCGTAACCACTCTTCAGTGTCCAAGAGGTTGAAATGTCAGGATTACAGCCCAGAGTGTAACGATGCTACAGGAGTCCCGGCTCCACTGAGACCAAGACAACCTCTGGCTTGGCAGAAACAGGCTCAGCTGCAGCCAAGATCTGCTGAAATGTCACCTCTGGTTCCCAGCCTGCTGTATGTTCAGGCCACCGTTTGATCATCACTGGAGAAATCCTTGCACCCAGTCTGAGGTGCTGTCATCATCCAGATAAAACAGATGGAAACCAAGCAGTGAGTGTACACTGTTTACCCATCTCTGTACTCATGAATCTGGAGATGTTTCACAGTGTCCCACCATCGCCCCACCCCTGTGCAAGCCACACTCACAGGGGATCTGCTGGGCCTTGTGAGTTTACGCAGCGCTGCTTTCCGTGGCTGGTTGCAGAAAACTGGCACTATCCACAGAAAATCTTAGATCACAAAGGGAAAGACATGATGAAGAGAGAGCATGCTAAAGCTCCAAGGAAATTTCAGTAAGGGAGATGTGAAGGAGCAAAAGGAAAAAAGGCAATGAGAAGGGAATGGAGTCTACCTAGACCGAGACAGGACAAAACCTCTCCACTCACCGATTTCACCGTCACCAAAAGAAAAGTAAACCTGATTCATCACCGTTGGCTTTACTTGACACCTTTAAAGAAGAGAGGAAGCAGGAACAAAAGAGAAAAGGTAAAAGAGGAAAGCTGAGATCAACTTGAAAGATGTACGCCTTTCACACCAGAGCACTCAACATAAAAGCCAGTCCCCCAGGCGGTGACTGGTGAAGATCCCTTCACGAAACACAAAGAAGTTTCCCTTCAGGAAATAGAAAGAAGCTCTTAAATTGGGACTGAAAATGTGATCTTCAGTGCTAGAATATCTTAGAGATAATCTAGCCAATCTCCTCATTCGACACAGGAGGAATTACAATCCAGAAATGTACAGGACCGTGTGTGGAAATGTGAAGACATCTGCATTCTCCTGAGCAGATCTAGCACCACTGCCAGAGTACAAACTCAGGTCATCTCCACGCTCTAGAGAGGGACGTCAAGCATTCATCTCAAGGGCACAAGTGAGACGCAGATGCTTGGAGAGCACTGCTGCAGTCTACTTGGTGCATCCTGAGACACAAATGGGGCTTACTTTACTGGAACCCAATGTTGGGTTTGTTCCATTCATTTATAAGTGAATGAAATGAGATTCTTACTTAAGAATCTCACCACATCATCCAAGAAATGTCACCCAACGGACTAAACAACTCATAAAGGCCCTCCTTTGCTTAAAGGTCTGCTTACAGACTAATAGGGAATGCCAGACTCCCAGGAAAAATACACCTTTCCACTGCACTTCTTGTACTAGCCTCTTCTTTTAAATGCCTGGACATGGCAGACTGAGACCAACCATGTCCTGCTCCTTGCTTTACTTAGTTGAATGGCTTTTGAAGGCGAAATCCTGCATTTTTGTCTTTGAAACAAAAATGACTTGATTATTATGTGTCAGGCACAGAAGGATGAAAAAGATTCAGGCCCTAGGACCCCAGATGCCAGAAAGGCTGAGAGCATCATCCACACTGTCCTGGCCATTTAGAGAGTGATCACCAGGTGCTACACACTGTGCTCCAAATTACACATGAATTCTCTTATCTGGTTCTTGCCACAACACTATGAGGCAGTCACGCTATCCCCATTTCACAGATGAAGAAACTGAGGCTTAGGAAAGGAAGATAACTATGGTTACACAACTAGTACATGGGAATCTGAGGAAGAAAGTCTGCCTGGTTCCCAAGCCTTTGCCATCCTACGTCCCAAATAAACATATATTTTTATTCATTTGGTCAATCCCCACCTTGGAACAGAACAAGTCATGGCTGGTGATACATGAATAAATGGAAAAGCTGTGGGGGATTAGAGAGGGTTTATGAGAGAGAGGACAAGTTATGGATTGGTTGCTGCTGAGTCCCCTGGGGACAGGAGACAGGCTGTGGAAGAGACAGAATGACACACTTTCTTGTGGCTCAGTGGAAAGCCCATGTCAGCAGCCTTAGAACACACACACGGGGCTTAGAGCTGCCCGAGAAAATGTACTTTGCATAAAAGAGAATTGCAATTTCCCAGCATTTGTTTATACATGTGGGAGTGTCTGAATTTCCTCTGAGGGAAGGGAGGGGAAGCAAATAACAAAGAGAAAGAATTAAAGATACTGGGGGAAAAAAATTAAACAGAAATTTTGCTGTGAAGTGGGAAACCTGTTTGCCCAAAAGAGGGAAAAAAGAATGAAATGTGCGAATGAAACCAAAAAGAAAAGAAACTCATCCAGCCCCTGGCCACCCTCCCATCTCTCAATTCTTAGCCCATCCTCTCCTAACGTGATGAGCAGCTGAAATTTTTGCAACCCAAGCTTTATAACATACCAAAGAATTGTCTTCTGGGAAAAAAGAAACATTGGAGAATTAAAAGTTCCCAGTAACAGACTGTTGAGGATGTCAAGCATTCACGTCAAAGGCTCAAGTGAGGATGCAGAGGCGTGACAGCACTGCTGCAGTCCACCCTGTGCAGAAAAGACACAAACAGGGCCCACTTCACAAAAAGCACAATCTTGGGTTTGTTCCCTTCATTTATAAATATATTGAGCATATTCCACAGTGACGTAAGAGGCAAACATGAATACCCCAGGATCCTTTTTCAGCTTAAAAGTAACTTTACTGCAAGGCTGACTGTATTTACTGACAAGACAGGTATAAAGAACAACATTCCAAAGAGAGGGATCCTTACAATGAGATGATTAGAGAAGACTCTTTGGAAGAAATGGTACTTAGGGAGATTCTGAAGGGTGTAGAGAGATGATGTCAGATCAAGATGAAGGGCTAAAAGAAGTGAACAAGAACAAGGAGAGAGCAGAGAATCAACACTGAGCACAGGCAGGAGACAAAACTGAGAGCACTTCATCATTCGTTCAATCTATATTTGAAACATTTACTGAGCACCTACCACTTGCTAGACATTGTTGTGGATGCTTGGGATACACACGAACAAAACAAACATCCCAGTCTCATGGAGTGCACATTCTAGTTGAGGAAGACAAGCAATAAACAAAATAAATAAATGGTACAGTCAGGATGCTGAACTCTGGGGAAGGGAGAAGTGTGGTTGCCAGCTGGTTGGTCCAAGAGGGTCTTGAATATCAGATTAGGGTGTTTGAATTTGATTTCACAGACAATGAAGAGGCAAAGGAGCTTTTCTGAGAAAATGTCTTGGCAGTAAAATCAGTGATCAGTAGAGGTTAGTTATTGGTGGTGGTGGTGAATTCAGGACGAACTTAAGAATACTAAATTTGCAGCAGCACATGAGATCGTTAGACACAGCATAGAACGGAGGGAGGCACGTGGGAGAGATACTAAGGAAGAGGTCCCGAAGTGCATTCCACTGAACACTGGTCTTGCTCGATATTTCTTAAGAGGGTTCTACCAGGAAAGAAATGTCAGAATAAGACACCCAACAACCTAACCGCCACCTGGCAGCATATTAAAGGTTCTGAGTTGTCCTGTGGTTAAATAAACAAGCAGAACCATGTTTAATTCTGTCTAAATCAGCAATTTGCACCCTTTCTTGACCAATTAATTTTTTTAGGGGTCAAGAAGAGCAGAATACCTATTAAAACCTGGCAGGACAAAGTTTGTGAACCACAGATCAAGTGAGAAAGTAATCAAACCCCGTAAATTCTAAGGAGAGGATGGATCTGCGAAGGAGAGAAGCAGCTGAATGGCAAGCTGAGGCAAACGCCTGATGGGAGTAGCCAGAACAGGGAGGAGGATAGGGGAGGAGCCGCCAAAGTCAAAGAAGACAGGAGGATGCCAAGATGCCACTAACACAATTCTCAAGAACGTCTCAATCAAAAGTTGAGGGGCTTCCCTGGTGGCGCAGTGGTTGAGAGTCCGCCTGCCGATGCGGGGGACGCGGGTCCGTGCCTCTGTCCGGGAGGATCCCACATGCCGCGGAGCGGCTGGGCCCGTGAGCCATGGCCGCTGAGCCTGCGCGTCCGGAGCCTGTGCTCCGCAACGGGAGAGGCCACAGCAGCGAGAGGCCCAAGTACCGCAAAAAAAAAAAAAAAAAAAAAAAAGTTGAGGCACCTCTGGTAAGGTGCAATGAATGCTAACTGACTTATTCTGAAAGCCTTCCATCTGACAGCAACGAAAACAAAGAATTAAGAAAGGGATAATCTTCCTTTTATAAAAACAGAGAAGTTACAGCTTCAGACAGGCAGAAACCTAGATCACTCCTGCAATCAATCCTGAAGGGATGGGGAAGGACAGTGCATTTTGAAAAAGCAAGAAAACAAGAAAATGTTGTTTAGAATTAAGCCTTGTTTAAGCAGGCTAGGAATGTAAAGAACATCTTAAATCATCAATCTTGAAAAGCACATCTTGTCCACTCACACAGGCATATATAATTCAAGCATCTCTTGTCCTCAGCTGCTTACAGGTTGTCTGTATTTATTAAATTGCCCTTTACATCTTTCAGCTGGCAATAAGTTTTATAAAACAAAGACCCAAGGAGCCATTTCTGTTTATTTACCAGGTTGTCTTACAAGACCAGTACAGATCCAGATTATCAAAGTCACCCCCTAATCAGAGAGCAAATTTATAAATTAATCATTTAATCACTTACAAGTCCGCAGTGGAAAAAAAACTCAGAATAACATAAATTTCTTTTCTGATCCCACTACTCAGGAAAAGCCATTGAGAAAGCAGAAGATGATTTACACATGTTAAAATTTTAAAGCCCCTATTAAACTGTCATGTGAAATTCAAATTTATCTAATTTTTCAACACATATAGAATTTACTCTCTAACTCATAAATCCCAGAAATTCTGTGATGTCATTACTACAGCATTAATGCAGATACATCTATTTAAAGAACCATGCAGTCCTAAATCAGAAGTGAGTTTCAAGTCACTAATTATTACCATAATTTTAAAAGAACAGTACACCTGAATAGTATTTTGACCCAGAGGTGCTTCTCAAACAGTAATGGGAGGAACTTATTAAGCTGCAGAGTCTGATTCAGTAGGTCTGAGGTGGGGTCTGGGATTCCACATTTCTAACAAGCTCCCCAGAGATGCCCATGGTGTTATATATACCGCACTCTTTGAGTGGCAAAGCAATGGATCATATTCCCGGGCTGAGGCTTAAGGGGAGGCAGCATGGCTAGATGAATTAAGCTGAAAGTGAAAGCGACTGAACTGCTTTCTTAGTTTGCCTGGTGAATCCTGTTGAACCTTCTATAAAAGTGTTGCCGCCCCTTCTGTTTGGTTACACTTGGAAAGCTCAGGTTCTAAAATCATACGTGCAAATTGTGGAAGAACAAATGCAAGGGAGAAACATGAAACTGTGATAATAGCATGGTGTTGGTGCAAGACTGTACTCTGAGCTGCTAAGAATAATAAAGAGGGGGATTCTTAGCTTAGTCTGGGTTAAGGTACAGGATTCAGATTTCCCAGCTGATTCTTAGGACCACACAAGTTCTCGACAAGCTACTGCAAGATAAGCATTCTTCTCATTTTGCAATAAAGGAATTGGAAACACAGAAGATGCACAAGCCCACTCAACTCATAACAGAGCTAAGATTCAAACCCAGGAGGTTTTCTGACACCAAGAAATAAGTTCTTTCCTCTATATTACACAACATGCCAAGGAGAGCCCCAAACCACTGTTGGTAACCAATATTTGAGAAAATCATTGATGTCAAACTTTCAAGAAATAAAAACTGCAGTAACTGTAGACTAGTTTGCTTAACAAAACTGGGGACAGGGAGGGAAAGTGGAGCGTTGTACTTATTAAAAGAGGTGGTGAACATTAGAAGCCGGCACAGGTTCACTGTCCAGACGAAATGAAGGCTCCACTAGGGCAGGGGGGATGTGTCCCTGTCTATTTTCCTCACTGCTGATCGCCAAGATGCTCAAGCCGTGCTTAGTCTACAACAGGTACTGAATAAATATTTGTCCAATGGCTGAACAAATGAATAAACCAGAAAGAGGCCAACACACTCCAACATTTACTGAGCTCCTAGTAGGGGCCAAGCACTATGGATGTAAAAATAAATAAGATTCAGTCCGTGACAGACTTCCCTGGTGGTACAGTGGCTAAGGTTCCGCGCCTCTACTGCAGGGGGCACGGGTTCAATCCCTGGTCAGGAAAATAAGATTCTGCATGCCAGGCGGAGCGGCTAAAAAATTTTTTAAAAAAAGATATAGCCCCTGACTACAAACAGTTAACATCTGTTTTCTTAATAATACTTTGGAAAGAAAGCTATGTGACACTTGATGTTCTGATTGCTCCTTTCTCCTTCCCTTTTCTTGGCCTCTGAGCAGACATTCGTGACACTTCTCCACCCATTGGGGCCGAGCAGCACGCTTCCCCGTCCTCTCATTCCGTGCCCAAGAGCCGGCTGTTATACCCGAGCCCTCCTTTCTCAGTAAGGCATTGTGTTGAAGTGAGAAAAACATGGGCGCTGGAGTTTTAAAAATCTGGCTCTTTAATTGAGTGCTTCTACGTACTGGAGACTGCTCTGAGCACGTTACTGATACCAATCATTTAGTCCTCACAGCAACTGTGCAAGGGGACATCACACCATTTCACAGATGAGGAGACTGAGGCCCAGAAAGGCTAGGGACTTGCCCAAGGTCAGCCAGCTAGGAAGTGGCCAAGTGAGCTTAAAACCTGGACAATCTGGCTGTAGAAGTCATTCTTCTAACCATTCTCCAAACTACCTCTCAAAGGCGCTGGTGATCACGCTGTCGGATTCACAGTCTTCCTCTCAAGCACATGTTTGGTACCTGAGACTGAGTGGCAGTGATCCCATCTGCTTCAGCAGGGAAGACCGACTTTG
>NW_006786333.1:2676435-2683103 GCF_000442215.2 Lipotes vexillifer
AAAAAAAGGCTCCATACTGCTATTAGATAACAGTTTTTCTCCCCGGAAGTTCTTATCTCAACATGGGAGTCAGCCAAAGAGTAATTTACTGAATTGTTTGAAAAATGTCTATGGATTCTCCGACATGAAGAGGCAAGGAGGAAAAAAGCCATAGTGTTTGGTATTATATTCTAACAGAACCGTTCAATTTACTTTTTCTTTCACATGTTTTAAGTCCTCTTCTGGATACAACCTTTTACGAGAGGGACTATTTGAGAAAAACATGGATGCTGTTAAAGTCTGTCTCACCACCATGTCCTGAACACCACATTTCAAATATGCACAGATAGACACACGCGCACACACACACACACACACACACACACACACACAGACACATCCACATCCACATAGACACCCACACACATACACAGACATATGCCTACTGTAGACACATACACACACACGCACATACACACACGGCTTGGTTAGAAGTCCACATTGGGTCCTGGGCAATTTGTGATCACCTAACAAGGCTCTGACAGATGAGTTTGCTAATGAGACTGTCACACAACTGGAAAAGATAAGCACTGTAAACATTCTCCTCTCTTTAAGAACAGAAGACAAGTTAGCGGTAAGGCGATTACTTTTTAAATAAATCCAAAGTTAGTTTTAAATCGTCTACTGCCAAGATCCATTTCATGAAATAAAAATAGGTTCCTTCCCACCACCCAGAAAGCCTACCATAAGGGTAAACAGAATAAGTTCAATTTTTTCTAAAAACTGTTTTAAAAAAAAATCACTGTCACTAGTTTAGGCATCTAATTTCTTTGTGATAGGAAAGTAATCCCTCCTGCGCCCTCTCCCTGCTCTGACTTCAGGCCAACATATTCAAACAGAACAAAGCCAAAGAAATAAAAGACATGGTGTACCCAGATGTAATACTCCATGTCAACTGACTCAATGTGGCTCGCAGTAATGTGGTCCTGAAACAGATGCAAAATTCAGAAAAAAACAAAAAACAAAAAAACTCAGGTCTTCAAGACAGCGAAGCGTGGCCACTACCAGCAAGTTCTGCCCATTTCCCTCACCAGACAGCCAAAGCTGGCCACTCCCTCACCAGCTGAAAAGGTCCAAAATGATTTTTCAATATCTTTAGAAAGACTACAATTTCTCTGATAAAGCATGTAAAGTCTTTCACAGTTTTATTCCCACCTTCCTTATTGCACAGTGGCAGAGATGACTGTCTCCCTTTTTCTCTTAGCGACAGCTCTTGCCACCCTACCTACAGTATCACTCCTCCTTGCAGGTAGGCACGGCCAGACATCTTAATTCTGTGCCTCAGAGTGCCATGTAGCTTCACATCTCATCATGGAAAGGAGGCTGCCTTTCCTCCTCTTCCCCATGGCTAACAGTGGCAAGCCAGCCATGACGACATGCACACAGACGACACCCTAGGAGATGATGAAGCACCAAGATAAAAGAAGCCCATGTCCCTGGAAGACATCTTGGACAAAGGCAACTATCCTTTCTAGATACCCAGCTACACCTATATTGTCATGCGAAAGAGAAACAAACTTCTATTGGATTTAAGCCCCTGACTTTTTAAATCTCTGTTCTAACAGCTTAGCCTCTTCCTTAACGAATTCACTCATCCTGGACTTGCATCCCAACCAAGATAGAATTTTTCCAACCTTCCCAACATTCCCTCCCATCTCCATGTCTTTGCTCTCAGGGGTACATGCCCCTTACTGGGACGTCCTCTTCATGACTAAATGTATTCATCCTCCAAGGTCTAAGTGCTCTCCTCTCTGCCCTCTAAAGATTTGTCCACTTACAGATCCCTCTTTCTTAGAGATTCTGTTGCCCTTTCAGTCTGAAGCTTTGGCACTTGATCAGGTACTAACTGGAATGGACTCCAATTGTTTCATGGGTATTTTCCTTCATCTCTTCCTGGGAGGGGCAATGCAGTGTATTGTTAAAGCCTAAAATACCACACTGCCCCTCCCAGGAAGACATGAAGGAATATATCCTTTAATCGTAGTTGCTGTGACAAAAATGAAGCACGCTAAAATATCTATTATAATGAAGATGCTCAAAGAATTTTATTTCTCCGTTTCATTTCCAGACAAGAGGAGCTGTACATGTTATTTCCCCCAAAACATAGTTACAGAACTTGGCATACAACAGGGATTTTAATAAGTGTTTTAAATTGTAAAAACCCTCATGTATCATTTACGCTTTTTCTGCCACAAGCAAGCATGATGCTGACCATCTGCATAAAAGATAAGCTTTAGTCTTTCACAATTAAAAAAAAAAACAAAAAAACACATGCTTTCTTTTGTTGAATCTTGACTCCCAAAATTTGACCTGGATTCTCTAGTTGTTCAAGTGACTTGAGCACAAGCCTCACAGGGGCCTTGG
Organism: Lipotes vexillifer; assembly: GCF_000442215.2. Classification (NCBI taxonomy): domain Eukaryota; kingdom Metazoa; phylum Chordata; class Mammalia; order Artiodactyla; family Lipotidae; genus Lipotes; species Lipotes vexillifer. The sequence continues at coordinate 2,678,839 of NW_006786333.1, forward strand.
GGGACACAAGAGGAGCTATTTGCTTCAGAGTTTGGCTGGAAGGAATATTAGACTCTTTCAGTCTAGCATGCCAGTAGCTGTGGTCACCTCTCAGCCTGTCCAGAGGTAGACGGACATGCAAACTCACTTCTTCCCTGTGTTACGGACAAGAGGAACTATCGCTTATTCAGAAATGGGACAGCTCTCAAAACTCATCTCCACTGCAGAAATCCCTGGCTATGCAGGGTGTTGCAATTCAGCCTTATAAAATAGACCATGCCGGCCAATGAAAACATGCTTTAGGCCTGCCACAAAGGAGACTAGCAAACTCCCTGGTGCCAGCTCAGTAGATGGAGCCACCGGGGACATCTCAGCATGGGGCGCTAAAACCACATCTCCAGGTTCCCCCCCAAAAATGCCCTCCATTCATTCCTGCTTTCACCCAGATTAACCCGTCATTAATTATTTCAAGAAATAACTTATTGAGTTGAGTACCTACTAGAGGCAAGTCATCGAGCATACAATAAGAAACAAGACAAAGCCTCAAGGTTGTTACAGTCCTGAAAGAGGCAGAAATAAACAGGTGATTTCAATATAATCTGATAAACAGTATGCTAAAGGAAGTACAAGGATCTGTGGGAGTGGCTAGAGGTGAGCACAGGCAGGTAAGCAGGGAACCATCTGACCACCAGGCGCTGCGGGACGGACCTGATGCCCTTCAGGCTCCAGGGCGGTGTTAAGAGCCACCCCTTTTTTGATCCTCACCTGGCAAAAGAAAGGCCTTCCTTACCTCAGCAGCATTCATTGCAAGGGCGGCCAAAAGTGAAAGGGGCATGAATCACCCGCGGTGTTAATGAAATACCTTATAAATGCCAAACAGGTAGAATGCAAAACTCTCTGCTCAAGGGATCTTGATACCTACTTCCACAGAGCATCAGATGAATCCCTTTCACCATGAAAATCAATAAGAGCTGAGGCAAGAGACAGGCAGGGGAAGGAACCGCTCCTGCAGTCAGAAAACCAAAATGAGACCAATTATATTGTTCAAGAGCCTAGTTTTCACGGTGAGAGGCACCACATGTACAAACCAGTGACTGACAGATACATCTAACATGGACATTGAGCAAAGCAGGGAGGAAGTAAAGAGGTTCTCTTGTTTTGGAATGGGGATTCCTACTCCTCAAGACGGGTAGGGATTCAGATCTTCAGATCTTATTCGCATACTATTTCCATCCTATTCTGCTCTTTGTACTTCCTCTATCACTGGGAAAGAGACAAGCATGGAATTTCAGAGATCATCTGGCCAGACCCTCATTTACGGGTGAAGAATCTGGGGTCAGAGAAGGTAAGTGTCTTGCCCTACTGGTTAGTGACAAAAGCAGAATTAGAACTCGGGCCCTGAATGCTCACTCAAGTACTTGTCCCACTAATCCACTTTGAGCCCAGAAACCTGGCACTAGACAAGTACTTATCTGGGAAAGATTATGCTTTGCTTAGAGACCTTTTTCCTTTAATACCTCTGTCTCTCTGAGAATCTGTCACAAAGACATAGCCATCAGGACAAAAGCTGCTGCTGTTTAAAAGCTTTCAGCCTGGCTTCCTACAGGGATAAAGGCCAAGGAGTAAATCTGCAAATGGAAAAAAAGAAGCCACTGTCACCAAATAAACAGGAAACAGGAAATGTTTCCCAGGAAACAGGAAATGTGCATGTAAGAGTGTATGTGTGTGTGTTTAGATGTGTATATACATGCATATATACATGCATGTGCATGTTTTTACATGTATTTGTATCTATGTGAATGTGAGAGTGCTTTAAATGTACATGTGTGTCTGAGTTGTGAATGTGTGTGTGTGTGAAGGTCTCATTTGTGAATTTGTACGTATTTATCCATTTAGGCTACTGTAACAGAACACCATAGACTGGGTGGCTTATAAACAACAGAAATGTATTTTTCACAATTCTGGAGGCTAGGAGTACAAGATCAAGGTGCTGGTGTCTGGTGTCAGCCTGCTTTCTGGTTCATAAATGACTGTCTTCTCACTGTGTCCTCACATGGTGAAAAGGACAGGGGATCGTTGGGGTCTTTTATATGGGCACTAATCCCATTCACAACAGCTCCGCCTCACACCCAGGACCCAATCACCTCTCAAAGGCTCCATCTCCACATAACATCACGTTGAGTATTATGATTTAACAAATGAATTTGGGAAGGGGGGTACCACAAACATTCAGTCTATAGCAGTGTGCATATATATGTGTTTATGTGTTTGTATATATAGTTGTATATATTTATGTATATATTTTTAACTCTACCTTATATTCATGGGGGGGGAAAGGAGGAAGTGGAAACAAGAATCTTTATTCTGTTGGTTTTGGCTGCCTTTACAAAACTATGCATCTGTCTCACTGGATAGTTACTGGGGGAATCACCTGCCTAGAAGCCCTTTTTAGTGTTTGATGGATGGAAAAATTTATTATTCTGAAGTTCTAAAGAGCAAATGGAAGCCTGAAGATATATATATATATATATATATATATATATATATATATATAGCTATGATTAGGGTGGCTTTTATTTTAAAAAATAACAGATGATGAGGGTGTAAAGAAAGATAACCCTTATACACTATTGGTGGGAATGTTAATTGGTACAGCCACTATGGATAACGGTATGGCAGTTCCTCAAAAAACTAAAAATAGAAGTACCATACAATCCAACAGTCCCACTCCTGGGTTCTATATGAGAAGGAACTGAAATCGGTATCTTGAAGAGATATCTTCACCCCATGTTCATTGAAGCCTTATTCATAATAGCCAAGATATGGAAGCAACTGAAGCACCCAGTGATAGGTGAATGGGTAAAGGAGATGTGAGATAGATAGATAGATAGATAGACAGATAAGAAGAATCACTCAGCCAAGAGAAAGAAGGAATTGCTGCCATTTGTGACAACATGAATCGACTTTGAGGGCGTTATGCTAAGCAAGATAAGTCAAAGAAAGACAAATACTGTATGGTATCACTTATACGTGGAATCTAAAAAAAACTGAACTTGTAAAAATAGAGAGTAGAATGTTGGTTACCAGAGGCTGGGGGATGGGGGAATTGGGGAGATGCTGTTTTAGGGTATAAACTTAAAACCAATAGATAAAAAGTTCTGGAGATCTAATGCACAGCATAGTGATTATAGTCAACAATACTGTATTGTATGAAACTTCAGAGTTGCTAAGAGACTAGATCTTAATTGTTCTCAACACAAAAAAAAGAAATAATTATGTGACAAAGCGTCAGCTAAACTACTGTAGTAATTGTATTGCAATATATAAATGTATCAAACCAACACACTGTACTCCTCAAACTTATACAGTGTTATATGCCAATTATAACTCAGTTTTTAAAAACTCATTGAATTGTAAAAGAAAAATAAAAGCAGCAGCAGCAATGGTACACAAATCAATAAATACTAGGAGGTTTCACTCCTCTCCGTTTTAGAGAGAAAGCACACAGAAACTCATTGAGTTGAGAGGGGTATTGTACTTGGAAGGCTGTTTGAATCTACATATAATGACCAATTTAGGGAGGTGCCCATGAAGAGCATTAGAGCTGCTGTAACGTGGGGTACAAGGATTCAAGCATCAAGCTCTGGCTCTATGGCTAATGTATTTGTTCACACTTCCTAACTGGCCTCCACCTGAGCAGGCTGGCAGTACCAATACTGCCCTCAGGAAGCACCCAACACTGTGTCATCTGGGGGGACCTTGCAGGAGGACACATCACCCCCAGGACCCTCACCCCTCTAAAGCACTAAGGGGTTGTGTTTCTAAAGGGCCAGAAATTTCCCCTCCACAAGCCCTTCTGAAAATGACTGTACCTTTTCTCATGTTTAAGGAAAAGGACATCTTTTCAATCGGCACTTTTTTGCATTCTGAGACTGCAGTCTTCTTCACTAGACTCTATGATCTTTCAGAGCAAAGACCATGTACTTTTTCTCCATATCCCCAAGACCTGTCACGGTGCATGGCATATGTTTAACTGAGTGGAGATATTACCTAATATATGTCTGAATACCATAGAGACAAGTTTTACCACAAAAGCATGAAGATTTGTTCTGGAGGTGATGCAACAGCATTTAGAATAAGGCTCTGAAATCATTTGAGCCACGCCAGTGGCTTACCAAGGAGTGTCTGGGTCTAGGATTTGGGGAAGGCTTCCTCAGGGCAGCAGGGAATTCAGAGTCACAAGCAGCTGAAAGCAAGAAAAGCATATTCAAGTAGACATTTCCTGC
>NW_006786333.1:2683140-2696038 GCF_000442215.2 Lipotes vexillifer
GGGTAAGGAACTGAATTCTTTAGAAGAATTTCCAGCCTAGACGATCCCCGTCCTGAAGCCCACGATAACCCACAGTTTCCCTTGTGGGGACGTGATCTCAACTGGATGAAAAAGGAAGCCAGTAATGTCTTTTGCTCAAATACTGAAGACTACACTCAAAGAATTATCAAATCAAAATCTTTTGAGCTCACGGAGGTGGGGGGCAGGGTGATTCTGCTCCATTGGAAGTTTCTACTTTGAACAAAACGACGTGCACTTTCATTGCATTTATTTGGGTCCTATCTTTGTCTATTTCATGTTTCTTGACCATCATCACTTGGATCACCTGCCTCCCAGAAACATGTTTCTACCAACACACTTCAACTGTGGAGCATGTTTACTTAGAGCAAGTTAAAGAAAATCTCATTCTGGTACAGTGGTTAAGAGTCCGCCTGCCAATGCAGGGGACATGGGTTCGAGCCCTGGTCCGGGAAGATCCCACATGCCGCGGAGCAGCTGGGCCCGTGCGTCACGGCTGCTGGGCCTGCGCTCTGGAGCCAGCGAGGCACAACTACTGAGGCCCGAGCACCTAGGGCCCGAGCACCTAGAGCCCGTGCCCCGCAACGGGAGCAACCACCGCAGTGAGAGGCCAGCGCACCACAACGAGGAGGGGCCCCTGCTCACGACAACTGGAGAGGGGCCACGCGCATCAGCGAAGACCCAATGCAGCCAAAACTAAATAATAAATCAATTTATAAAAAAAAAAAAAAAAAGAAAAGAAAATCTCATTCTCACGCAACTGATCATCGGTTCCCAAAAACTCTCCCAAACATTAGGTCTATACAGGAACTAACAGCTGAAGGTGCCTAAAAAAATGGCAAGAATGTCCGTAAACCCTCAGGCTTCCCAGACAGACATAATGTAATAGAAGGGACGAGCTCCACGGAGTCTTCTGCCAGGTAGTCATTTAGCCTAGCAGTAACCTCCTCCCTGCATAAACAGGCAGGGTGGCAGCAGAGTGGACTGAAAACGGACCCCCACACAGCCAAACCTCACTTTCAGTCCCTCCTCTGTCACTTCCTGGCTGTATAATGTTGACCAAGTTACTGAACAAATCTGAGTTTTGGCTTTCCAATCACAAAAGTAAGTTAAAAATGTCAACTTCAGGGCTTCCCTGGTGGCGCAGTGGTTGAGGGTCCGCCTGCCGATGCGGGGAACACGGGTTCGTGCCCCGGTCCGGGAGGATCCCACATGCCGCGGAGCAGCTGGGCCCGTGAGCCATGGCCGCTGAACCTGCGGCGTCCGGAGCCTGTGCTCCGCAACGGGAGAGGCCACGGCAGTGAGAGGCCCGCGTACCGAAAAAAAAAAAAAAAAAATGTCAACTTCATAAGCTATTGTTAAACTAGGTGAGATGTTATTTTTCAAGCACCTACAGCTGACGCTGACACTGAATAAATAATGGTTAGTTAGTACCAGGATTTGTATGAGAATTGCCACTTCTGAGGCCTACAGATTCAGCAGACTTTGGGGGAATAATCTCATCAAAGGGTTATTGACAAAGACCACAATTCCAAATGATCCTAACCAAGGGAGTGAAAAGAAAGACATAACTTTCCAAATATTTCAAACCTTTTCTGAACAACAACAAGGTTCCTGAAATTGGCATGCACAAAAGATGTCACATAATTCTGGGGTTAGATGCCTCCCCACCTCTGACACTTAACCAACTGTAAAACCTATTTATTACCAGGCATCTTCTGGGGCTTGCTCATCTAAAAGGAATATTTTACACACACACACACACACACACACACACACACACACACACACTTTGGTAAATAGTTCCATTGGGGATTTTTTTTTCTCCTGTGAAAACCAAGTAGGATAGAATTAGCTCAAGGATCTCTACACAGAATCACAGAAGACACCACTTAATGAGATTAAAATTGAGTTTATCAAAGATGACGAGATGATATATTGTAGACTGCAAACTTACCACTAATTTCAAAGCCCTCGCCCATTAGCAAGTCCTATAAATGCATTTATTTGTACGCTGTACCTCAAGGAACAAAGAGCCTATTGACAACAAAGGTATTTTGGGGAAAGTCTGCCTCCCAACAGAAATAAATGCATTTAAAACAGCTATTGACCAGGCTCCTGCCATTTAGTAAACCCTCTGAATTTTGTTTTTGTAAGTGCACTTATAAATGGCCTGTAGCTGTCTCTTTTTATTAGCTCTTTACAATGAAGGATATAAACTTCTCAAATAAAGCACCTGTATTAAAAGTCCACTGTGAGCCCGTTAGTGGTAGGCAGTGCTGCTTCCTCGCCCTGTGCAGAGGATTCCGGAAGATTGCACACGAGCCAGCACGAAAGGCCTGACCTCAAAAGAGCCCCATCCCGTGCAGAGGTCTTTAATGAGCCAGAGCAGAAAAGCCCGGGGCGTGCACCAAATCACAGATTCAGGGGCACAACTCTAGGGTGGGGCGGAGCCTTTCAAGAGCACTGCTGTGGGCGCCCCTTTGCCACAACAAAACGAGAGACACGTGTGACACCTGGCATCGATTACGTGTGCCCAAGATCAGAGCAGAGCCCCATGAATGGAAAGCTGAACCGGGAAGGAAAGCAGTCGCCTTTCTACCGCATGCTTGTGTGCTGGGTCGGGCCTGGAAGACAGAGGCTGCCTGAAAGGAGGAATGATGTCTCACGAGGCAGGTAGCCCTACCACGGGTGCTCTCACTGATTCAGTTTCACAACAATTAGATGGCATAATTTTTAGCCATCAAAACACACAGTCAAAAGAACATAGGTTCTTGAAGTCAGCCCCACGTCAGATGAATTTTGACGTTGGCCCTTATTAGCTCTATGGTCTGGGCAAGTGACAGAAACCTTTTGAGCCTTCATTTCCTCAACTGCAAAATAGGGATAATAATGTCCACCTCACTAGATGCTGTAGTAAAGGAGATAACTTATGTAGAAACTCCCAATTTGTCTCTGTCACATCAGTAGATATTCAATATTTGGTTCTTTTTTAAAACAAGTCACGTGACAACACGGAAAATACATATTAAGTTCAAAAAGCAAAGCATTAACATAAACACAGTTCTGTGCCATGGAGCAAACAAATATACAAAACAGAGTAGAAGGAAAAGCACTAGAGCCTTAGCCATTCTACCTTTGCATGGAGGGATTATGAGTAAGTTTTTTCTCCTTTCTGAAATTTTCTTTGAAGAAGAAAATACTACTTTTATAATGGCAAAATTTTACAGTTTAAGGAAAAGGTAGTTACTAAAACTGGGAGTTCACAATGAGGTATCACCTCACACCAGTTAGAATGGGCATCACCAGAAAATCTACAAACAACAAATGCTGGAGAGGGTGTGGAGAAAAGGGAACCCTCTTGTACTGTTGGTGGGAATGTAAATTGATACAGCCACTATGGAGAACAGTATGGAGGTTCCTTCAAAAACTAAAAATAGGACTACCATACGACCCAGCAATCCTACTACTGGGCATATACCCTGAGGAAAACATAATTCAAAAAGACACATGCACCCCAATGCTCATTGCAGCACTATTTACAATAGCCAGGTCATGGAAGCAACCTAAATGCCCACAGACAGACGAATGGATAAAGAAGATGTGGTACATATATATAATGGACTATTACTCAGCCGTAAAAAGGAATGAAACTGGGTCATTTGTAGAGACGTGTATGGACTTAGAGACTGTCATACAGAGTGAAGTAAGTCAGAAAGAGAAAAACAAATACCGTATATTAACGCATATATGTGGAATCTAGAAAAATGGTAGAGATGAACTGGTTTGCAAGGAAAAGATAGAGACACAGACGTAGAGAACAAACGTATGGACACCAAGGGGGGAAAGCAGCATGGGGTGGTGGTGGTGGTGGGATGAACTGGGAGATTGGGATTGACATGTATACACTAATATGTATATAACTAATAAGAACCTGCTGTATAAACAAATAAATAAAATTTTAAAAAACACAATAAAAAGCACAAACACCAACAAAAATAAATTAATTAATTAAATATTTGACAGTATTTAATTAACTGTGTAAAATAAGACTAAAATTATAAACGGTCCCAGGGTTATTGTTAAAATTTATTTGACTTATAAATTGAATAAGATATATATGCTGAAATTAAAGAAGAAAAAAAAACCCCACGGAGTTCTTGAAAGAGACAGTGTGTCTGAAGCAGGATGGTTTTTATGACACAGACAGGGACCAGTACATTCTCGGGGCAGCCAGTAGAACACTAATCACAGCAGAAGTTCAGTCACCACACCTTGTGGTCAGGACCACACAAACAAGAGTCAACAGAGTATTCCAGGGAAGGCTGAACAGAAGTCACTGTTGCTGGCTGTACCCACTAATAAAGAGGAAGCCCAGCAGTTAGCGGGCCTCTCCAGATACTGGGGACAGCACGAAACCCATCTGGGTATCCTTCTGGAAGCTGCCTTAGAATGGGGCTCTTCTCAACAACAAGCACTGGAAGCTGTTCAACAAGCTGAGAGGCCCAGGCACTGGCCTTGTCACCTTAGTGCTCACTAGCCCTATGGAACTGCAGGTATCCTCAGTTCCCACACACGCTGATTGGAGTCTATGGCAGCAGGAAACCACAGTAGGGTGCCAGACTCTTGGATTCTGGACCCACAAGCTGCCCGAAACCACTGCCCAATATACACCCTTTGAACTGCAGCTTCTCACTGCTGTTGGGCTCTGGTGGAGACGGAACATCTCACCATCAAAGGACCTTATGTGACCCTGAGGGGCCTGAGGTAACCATCCTTGCTTGGGTTCTCACCAATCTTACTAACAAAATTGGACAAGTTCCATCATCAAATGGAAATGGTACATCCAAAACCAAGCCAGGCCAGGATCCCAAGGGATCCATGGACTCCATGAGCAGACAGCCACCCTGCCAGCAGGAACAGTGTCCTGTAAGGGATGCCCTGGCCCTTCCCCTAACCACCTGGGGGCCACCCCTAGAAGAGGTTCTGGCTGAAGGCATGGCCTGATTTAATGATGGTTCTGCAAAATTGAAAGCTGGTGGAGTCCACTGGGCTGCCACGGCCATCCGCCACATGGATGGCCACCTCTTAACAGAAACTAGAGGACGCTCCACCCAGTGGACTGCATGAGGTGGTAATAGCTGTGCAAGTCAACCCACCCAACACGCCTCGCTAGATTTTTACTGATTCCTGAGCTGTGGCAAACAGTCTAGCCATGTGGTCAGTAGACTAGCAACTAAACAACTGGACTATTAAAGGACTCCCCGTGTGGGAACAAGGACTATGGCAATACCTTGCCACATGAAACAGGCAAATCTCTGTCACTCATGAGGATGCTCATGGCAAAGGGCCTTTCGAACAAGAACACGAATGGAATTCCTTAGCCAACAAGCTGCAATTGTAGTCTACTGGGTGCATTAGGAACCAGTCATGGAAGCCCACCTCAGATGCAGGAATGGGTCAAATCCAGGGGAGTAATCCTCAAAGGTGCAGAAGCCCCGGATGTGATTTTGCACATCTTGCAATTCCTGCCAACAAGCCCAAGCAGTACGAGGAGAATTAGGACATATCTGCAGGGGCATCTGCAGGCTTGGGTTTGGCAGACTGATCATATTGGATCTTTAACACCCAGCTATGGATTGCTCTGGTGACTCACAGCCATTGACACTTCCTCTGGATATGGAACTGCCATCCCCATATGGCACCACATGCCAATACCACCTTAGTCATGCTGGAAAAAAAATCTCTGCCACATGTTCAGGTACCTTCTGGCCCCCCAGTCAGATCAGGGAACTTCTTTCACAGCACAGACCACACAACAACGGGCACAATCCCATGGCATACACTGGACCTTCCATATTCCATACCACCCACAAGCTAAGGGAGCCACGGAATGGTGGAATGGAAGACAAAGACAACAATTAAAGAAGAGATATCAAGGATTATTAGCAGGATGGTATCCTCGTCTCACTAGAGACAGTCGGACACTCAGCGGGATGGAGTGGTCAGTATCCCCTCTCCCCACACCTCCTGAGGTCAGAGATGCTCTAGCACTGCAACGCATACTCTGGAGAATACTGAGCTTGGAGGGGGTGGAGAACCAGGCAGTAGCCTGAATAGTTTATACTTGAGGAATCCCAATTTCAGTATATCTGACCACTCCTCTTCTTTCCATCTTCAGTCCTCTGCCCAGGAAGGTTTGTGGTCCATGCAGCAGTAGCACCTGACACAGGTCCCCCACCCCCACTCTAACTTGGAAGTCATGCTGCCCCAGGGTGCTTAGCTCCTCTAGGACTTCACAGGAAATAAGGAGAGGAGGTCACAGAACACCACAATGCTAGGATTCCCTGGTAGCAACAGGATCTCCCACTCCCCTGTACAGGTAATGTTATAAGACATGCAAAGTTTGTACAGGACATAACTTCATTGCCTGGATTGAATGATGGGCTGAAAGGACTGAGTGAGACAGCAGGAGCAATGGGTTCCGGAGGAGGCACTGGCCCCTTAGTTAACACAGACAGCGTGCGTGGCCATCCCCAGACACCCCACACCTCAAGTGACAACAGGAGCACCCCCTGCCTTGGGAGGTATGGGGGTGGGGGGAACACACGATACCTCTCTTCCTCCCCAGGACGCATGGTGATGCCTAGACTGACAACACCCTCATCAAAGTCAGCACTGCTGTAGCCAAATAAGATGACTTGAAACAAAGCTGGATCTGCCACCCAAGACTGAGAACTCTTTTGCCTCAGACCCCCACCTTGGTGGCCTGGCTGATACATAATGACACAGGCCATCAATGGATCTGTCCACTGAGTGACTCCACTGATACAAGTTCACATGCAGGATCATTCCAGTGTCCTCTGCTTTAATGTCACCTACAACGTGATTGGAAAGGACCCCGCAGGGGGTCAGGTGTTGCTGACTCATACAGGCAATCTGGGCAGAGGCAGAGGTGTAAATATTTCTCTTCAAGCCACAAGCTGGCAACAACAGGCAGAGACAAGGTATAACTGGATTAGTCAATGATATAACAACCACACCCTGGTGGGAGTCACTTGTTCTCACTTGGGATATGTTTCTTTGTGGACCTCAATGGGCTATGGCCTTTCCCCTAGAGAAGAGTCTTGCTGCCTCAGGGTCTTAAGACCCACCATCCACGTGGATAACTACATGGCACTCTGCTGGCCCATCGAAGGGTGGCAGGTGACATCCTTCCCAAGGGGAAGACTGACAATTGGTTCCACTCAACTAAAATTAAATACCAGGATAGCACAAAGACCCCAGAAAAGATGATATGCACCCACTCCTTGACCATGGCAGAAATGGCTAACTCCATCATCTAGGCCATTCAGGACCAAGAGGACTCACTGCACTCGCTAGCCAAGCTGATCATGGGTAACCAGATCACCCTGGATTACCTGCCGGCAGAACAGGGTGTTCTAACCAACACCTCTTGCTGCGTGTACATCAACAATTCGGGGAAAGTCAAGACCGAGCTGGAGATAAACCATGCCAAAGCAGGATGGTCGGCATCTGTAAATCCACAGTCCTATTCACACTCATTCTTTAATCTTTCCAGCTGGCTAAACCCTGACACCTGGGGCTCCTGGCTGAGCACCATACTCCAAGAAAGTCTGACTTCTTCAGAAGGCCCTGTCAGTGGCCCTGACCACCTGCTGTCTCAAGTGGGCAGGCTCTGTGAGGCTCTGTGGGGCATGAACCACACAGAACACACCTCTGCCTCATGTTCAGGGTGGCCAATGGTCCCACTGGGTGTGATGTGCTTCGTTTGTTTTTTTTCCTAGCATCCCAGTGAGGGCTGGGGGTGGACTGTTGGCGGAGCAGCCTTCTCACAACCTGTATCCTCTCCCCAGCATTGACAATTGGTGCTCTGGGCCTGGGACCTTCCCTTATAGGGAGGCCAGGTGCCAAGCCGCTACTTGGCCCCAAATTCTTCTTCCTTATGAGAAGAAAAAGTGTTCCCTGTCTGGGTGGTACGCGGCACCTAGGCAGCCCCACTGGCACATGTGCCCCCTGCCTTCTCCACAGAGAGATAATGGGGTCTTTGCCTGCAGAGGGGTCTATGCAGTCCATCCTCCTGTGTCAGTTGTCAGGAGAAACTTGCTGGCCATGAGACAAGCACACACCAGAGACGCTGATCTTGTTGCATCACTTCTCCTTTCTGAGTAAAGCCCTGTTCCAACTAGCACTTCGTGCGATAAGTCTTCCTTGGAAACTTGGAGCCCACAGGTGCTACAGCGGATTGAGGGCTGTGGACGCCTACTTCTGGGGCTATGGCACTGTTATGCTTTGCTATCCGCCAAGTGGTAGGAATCCTCACCTGGGACTGGTAGCTGGATCTTCTTGTCTACACGTAAAATGTCAGGTAGCAATAACTGCTACGTGGAAACATAAATCAGGTTATGGAAAAAGAGAGACGTGGGGTGAATTACAAAAGATGAAGTTGGGTCATATAGGACCTTAAAGACGAGATAAAGACTGTGGTTGCTCTAATGTGATGGGAACAGTTGGAGGGTGTGCATGTGGTCACCAACCTTGTGTGCATGTCCCCAGGCACACAATCCATGGCTCGTAACACTAACAGGAGGCTGCCTCCCTGAATGAGCAGACAGCACTTCCATCACTGCCTTCTCAGAAGACAGACACCACTGATACACTACCAAGTGGCTTTGTGGAATCTTTATTCCAATCTCTTGATGCTACTGAAAATAATAATAATAATAATACCTTCCTCAGCACCATGGTGAGGAATAAATAAGATAATCCACGTAAAATGTTGAAAACAGTGCGTGCCATAAGAACATCATAAATGTTTATTTCAACACAGTAAAACATAAGAATAGAAAAGCTCACAACACAAAAAGTTTATTATAAATAAATACAGACTCTTGACTTTATTTCCATTTCAAATTTACAATAAAGTCTACACTGTGAATAACATACCTGTTGCCATATTCCCTTTAGTTGCTGTCTCAGTCAGATGCTATAGCAAAAATAACATAGGCCGGGTGGTTTAAATGAACACTTATTTCTCTCAGTTCCGGGGGCTGGAAAATCCGAGATCAAGGTGCTGCAGATCCGTTTTCTGGTGTATAGATAGCCACCTTCTCAATGGATCCTCACATGGCCAAGAGAAAAGGAAGAGAGACAGAGACAGAGACGAAGACAAAGAGACAGAGACAGAGAGACAAAGACAGAGAGAGACAGACAGACAGACAGAGGGGAATCAAGCTCTCCCCTATCTCTTCTTATAAGGGTACTAATCTCATCAGAAAGGTCCCACCCTCATGATCTCATTACTTCCCAAAGGCTCCATCTCCAAATACCATCAGATTGAAGATTAGGGTTTCAACATATGAATTTTGGGGGTCACACAAACATGCAGTCCACAACAGTTACCATGTACCCCTTCACCACCATCTGTTATTAAGAGAGTAGAAAATTTGTATTTTTTAGCCAAAGCAGATACAGTATCACTCTGCTGTCAATAGAAATATTTACTAATGGCCTAGGGCCCCCATGATGGCTTTTCATGTTGAATAAAAGCCCAAGCCCCAAGGATATTCAGTCTTCCCCAGAGGGAGTTGTTTGGGCCTCTCCATGCTGCTAGGGCTCCTGTAACACCAGCTTCCTTGTTTACACACCCACCCACATCTTTGAGGCCATGCATTTCACAAAGCCCACCACAATGAGCACACAAAAATCTTAAAGATGATGCCAGAAATCTATTTCCTACCTCAAAACTTCCCTTTTAAAAGCATCACTGCAGATCTGGGAAACTCTGAACTTTGTTTTAATCATTTTCTTATGTTTCTCTGAGTTTTGGAAGTACAAGACCTAGTTTACTGAAGGCATGAAGGTTACAAGGCTCCTAGACTCGAGAAGGCTGAAACAAAACATTTATAAAAGATCCTGGCTGGAGTTGTTTAGAACTACCATCTGAATGTCCACTGTCCACTAGGTGCTAGGTACTTAATATGCACACTCTATTTATTTATTTATTTATTTATTTATTTATTTATTTATTTATTTATTTATTTATTTATTTATTTATTTATTTATTTATTTATCCTTTTGTGACTGTTTTTTTTTGAATTTTTGAATTTAATTTTATTTATTTGTTTACACAGCAGGTTCTTATTAGTTATCTATTTTATACATATTAGTGTATATATGTCAATCCCAATCTCCCAATTTATCCCACCACCACCCCCCCTCCACCACTCTCCCCACTAGGTGTCCATACGTTTGTTCTCTACATCTGTGTCTCTATTTCTGTCCTGCAAACCAGTTCATCTGTACCATTTTTCTGGGTTCCACATATATGCGTTAAGATATTTGTTTTTCTCTTTCTGACTTACTTCACTCTGTATGACAGTCTGTAGATCCATCCATGTCTCTACAAGTGACCCAATTTCATTCCTTTTTATGGCTGAGTAATATTCCATTGTATATATGTACCACATCTTCTTTATCCCTTTGTCTGTTGATGGGCATTTAGGTTGCTTCCATGTCCTGGCTATTGTAAATAGTGCTGCAATGAACATTGTGGTACATGACTTTTTTTTTTTTTTTGCGGTACGCGGGCCTCTCACTGCTGTGGCCTCTCCCGTTGCGGAGCACAGGCTCCGGACGCTCAGGCTCAGCGGCCATGGCTCACGGGCCCAGCAGCTCCGCGGCATGTGGGATCTTCCCAGACCGGGGCACGAGCCCGCGTCCCCTGCATTGGCAGGCGGACTCTCAACCACTGCGCCACCAGGGAAGCCCCATGACTCTTTTTAAATTGTGGTTTTCTCAGGGTATATGCCCAGTAGTAGGATTGCTGGGTCGTATGGTAGCTCTATTTTTAGTTTTTTTAAGGAACCTCCATACTGTTCTCCATAGTGGCTGTATCAATTTACATTCCCACCAACAGTACAAGAGGGTTCCCTTTTCTCCACACCCTCTCCAGCATTTGTTATCTGTAGATTTTCTGATGATGCCCATTCTAACTGGTGTGAGGTGATACCTCATTGTAGCTCTGATTTGCGTACACTCTTTTAATTCTTAACGTATTATGGCACGGTAAATATTATTATCCCCATATTATAGACAAATTAATGGAAATACAGAGCAGTGACATCATGTGCTCAGAATAAAGGTGGAGCTGGGTCTCTAGCTCATGGTTCTGACTCCAAGGCCCACACTCTTTCTTCTGTTAGATGTTGCTTCCCAGAGCAGCAGTCAGAGAACAGTACCCATTATATGAGTAAGGAGATGCTCACTTGATTATAAAAAATTTTTTTAAAAAATGCACTTCATCATGAAATGTACTCCCTTACGTCTGTAAGAGACATTCATTCCTCACCAAATGAAAACAAATAAAGAAAGAAGGACTTTTCCCTTAAGGGCATCACTACCAAGTTTCATGGTTAGTAATTAATTCCATTTGAAACAGGGCCCTAAGGTTAATTAGTGAGTGAGAGAAAGAGGAAAAGAAATGTAGAGGAGAAGCATAAAAATGACACTAAAGAGATGGAAGAGCTTGGAGAGGGAAAGTATTAAGAAAATAGAAGACTTTGTGTGTTCTGTTTTTCTTGAAATATTAGGAGTAACTTCCTTATCAGCAAGACTCTTGAGACAGAACTCTGAAAACATCTTTCAAGGCAAAGAAATGAGGCCCTTTACTATCTGGGGAGGGTTTCTATATTAACTTAAGTCTTGCAAATCCAATAAGATTCCCAGACAGACTCCCAGGACACCTCGCTGTCTCCAGCACCAGCAGGAAGATTTACACTAACTGAATGTGGCTCTTCCACAGGGCCCGCTCAACTGGCTCCATCTATCTAAATAGGATTCTAACATAGAAACTGGGAATTAAAGTAGGAGACTGGAGACTGGTGGGTGTCAGTGAATACCTTAGCAAGGGCACAAGTCATATCCTGACTGGTATCTAAAAATATATCAGGATGAAGCAGATCTTGCTGTTAAAGAGAAGACAGAGACACAAAAAGCAATCATCCCCAGATCTGCAGAATCTGAGAGGGTGCCAGAAGCAGTCCACAACAAAGATTTTGAACCCAGCTACAAAAGAGTCTGCTGTCTGCGGACGGGAAACACATGCTTTTGTGTACAGAGAAACCCACTTCTGATCTTCTGACCGTATTCTAGGTACTGAAATAAGATGACAAAAGATTCTTTATGGCTCCTTCCAGATGGACGACAGTCTTGCACCTGCAACTTGAAAGGAGTTCAGTGTGAAGCCGAGTCCCAAACCACCATTCATATTCTGATCACCAGCACTCAGTGTTTCATCATTCTGCTGTATCTGTAGCTAAACATTTTCATATCCTCAGACCCTACCAAAGTCATGAACAATTTGGTGGGATGCAGTGCAGACGCAGTGCCAACACAGCCCAGAAACACAGTGAGACACCACCTGTGTCTTCCTGCAGAGGAAGGAAGTAGGAATGGACTGGACAGTAAATGGTTATATAACTTAGAGAACACTTCTAAATCACACCTTCTAGTAGACGTGAAATATACCATTCAGCCAGAAAAAAAAGCCCATCTTGTATGTTTCATGTTGTCCTGTAACTATCTCCATCTCACACTTGGCCATTCCTTGCAATTGTTCCTTGCAATTGCCTGGAAGTTAAATGCATGTTTTCAGGAGTTTCAGGTAAATGCTGCACAGCCAGAAAAGAGAAGGGCTCCCATAGGGATCTTGTGTCATGTGCATTTCAATTATAAAGTGTTCCAAATTTGCCAGTGGGTCTTAGGAAGTTCAGGTAAGAGCAGAACAGGTAATGAAAGCCCCAGATACACACAAACACAAATAAACATTATTCTGCGTCATTAAATGTGAACTCTTTCC